>NC_045986.1:461388-606877 GCF_010909765.2 Amblyraja radiata | reverse complement strand
TGCAGGGTGAAACCACCATACAACCACACAAAACACCCAACTCACTGTTCAGTTGACATTCAGTGTGTTCAGTTGATTCACAGCTCAGACAGAGTCATGACCTCACACTCTCCCATCATGCAGAGGCTGAGCCACACCCACACTTCCGGGTTTTATAAACCTTCCCCCGGAAAAGGTGTGGCTTTCAGGGCGTGATTGACAGGATAGAGATTCTCAACATTTTTTAAACACTATAATAACACTTCTATTTAATTGATGGGAAGAATTCCCTGCACATGCTCAGCGGAGGGGGGACTGAGTAAGATGGCCAAAAATCACAGCTGTAAGTGGTAGCGTTTTATCTAAAATCAATATACAGTGCAAACAGAAAGTAAGTGCATTTGCAGTACTACCTTTTAACTTCAAGCCAAATGCCCAAGCCGCCATTTGAAGAAAGTAGTGCCTTTCAACTTCATGCCACCATTTGAAGTAAGTAGTGCCTTTCAACTTCAAGCCAATGCACCCACACCACCTATTTGCAGTAAGTAGAGTCTTTCAACTTCAAGCCAAAGCAGCCAATCCAACATTTGCAGTAAGTAACGCCTTTCTACTTCAAGCCAAAGCACACAAGCCACCATTTGCAGTAAGTAGCGCCTATCAACTGCAAGCCATATCACCCAAGTCACCATTTGCAGTAAGTAGTGCCTTTCAACCTCATGCCACCATTTGCAGTAAGTAATAATAATAATACATTTTATTTATGGGCGCCTTTCAAGAGTCTCAAGGACACCTTACAAAATTCAACAAAAGTAAAAGAAAAAAAGTCAGAGTAAAATAAATAATAAAGACATCACCAGTACACAAATTAAAGACATAATTGAATCCAAAGACAAAGACTCAGAAACACAATGTGAGGAGAGAGTAGCGGCAGCCAAAGCGCGCCAGCGTCCACTCTCCCCTCACGACAGCCATCATGGACACACACAAACATAATAATTACATACACAATGGTTCCCACTGTGGGGGAAGGCACAATGTTCAGTCCCATCCCGAGTTCACCCATAGTCAAGCCTAATGAGGCCTCCACAGTTGCCTCTACGGAGGCCCGATGTTCCTGGCCGTTCTCGCCGGTAGCTGTTACCCCGGCGACGGGAGGGTCCTCTCAGCGGCTGGGCTACCTGGAACGGCCGCTTCCCTGCCAGAGACCGCGGCTGCCGAAGCCGACAAGGCCGCGCCGGTTTGGAGCTCCCGGCTCCCGATGTAGAAGTCGGCGCCGCCCGCGGCTGGCCGCTCTACAGACCCGCAGACCAGAGGTGTTGAGCTCGACGGTCTCAGCTCACCGGAGCTCCAGCGCGTCGGTCCAGCGCTGTGCCGCCATCGGTCCTGAAGATGCTGGGCGGTCCCCGGCAGGACGGGTCAGCAGGGCAGCCTGGAGAAAAAGCTGCCCCACCGACCGGGTAGGGACCTAGAAATATCGTTGTCCCCTTCCCCCCACATTAGAAAGTCTATTCTCCCACAAACAAGGCACGGGACTCACTAAAAACTACAAAACTAGTGATTTAAACGGACTGCTGCTGGTTAGCAGCCATTCCCCAAGATGGCTCCTCCTCCTCGAAGGCCGTGTAGTGCCTTTCAACTTCAAGCAATGCACCCACGCCACCATTTGCAGTAAGTAGTGTCTTTCAACTAAAAGCCAAAGCATTCAAGCCACAATTTACAGTAAGTAGCGTCTTTCAAATTCGCGCCACCATTTGCAGTTAGTGGTGCCTTTCAACTTTAAGCCAAAGCACCCAAGCCAACATTTGCATTAGGTAACACCTTTCAACTTCAAGACAAAGCACACAAGCCACCATTTGTAGTAAGTAGTGCCTTTCATTTCCATGCCACCATTTGCAGTAAGTAGTGCCTTTCAACTTCAAGCCAAATCACACACGCCACCATTTGTAGTAAGTAGTGCCTTTCATTTCCATGCTACCATTTGCAGTAAGTAGTGCCTTTCAACTTCAAGCCAAAGCACGCAAGCCACCATTAGCAGTAAATAGTGACTTTCAACTTCAAGCCAAAGCACCCAAGCCACCATTTGCATTAAGTAGTGCCTTTCAACTTCAAGCCAAAGCACCCAAACCACCATTTGCAGTAAATAATGCCTTTCAACTTCAAGCAAAAGCACCCAAACTACCATGTGCAGTAAATAGTGTCTTTCTACTTCCAGCCAAAGCACCAAGCCACCATTTGCAGTAAGTAGTGCCTTTCAACTTCAGGCCAAAGCACCCAAGCACAGGTGCACAGTAGAGAGCATGCTGATCGGTTGCATCGTGGCTTGGTTCGGCAATTTGAGCGCCCTGGAGAGGAAAAGACTTCAACAAGTAGTAAACACTGCCCAGTCCATCATCGGCTCTGACCTTCCTTCCATCGAGGGGATTTATCACAGTCGCTGCCTTAAAAAGGCTGGCAGTATCACCAAAGACCCACACCATCCTGGACACACACTCATCTCCCTGCTACCTTCAGGTAGAAGGTACAGGAGCCTAAAGACTGCAACAACCAGGTTCAGGAATAGCTACTTCCCCTCAGCCATCAGGCTATTGAACCTGGCTCGGACAAAACTCTGATTATTAATAACCCATTTTCTGTTATTTGCACTTTATCAGTTTATTTATTCATGTGTGTATATATTTATATCATGGTATATGGACACATTTATCTGTTGTAGTAAATGCCTAATATTTTTCTGTGTGCTTAAGCAAAGTAAGAATTAAATTGTGCTATACAGGGACACATGACAATAAACTCACTTGACTTGACAAGCTACCATTTGCAGTAAGTAGCGTCTTTCAACTTCATGCCACCATTTGCAGTAAGTAGTGCCTTTCAAACTTAAAACCGAAGCACCCAAGCCACCATTTGCAGTAAGTAGTGTCTTTCAACTTAATGCCACCATTTGCAGTAAATTATGCCTTTCAACTTCAAGCCAAAGCATCCAAGCCACCATTTGCAGTAAGTCGTGCCTTTCAATTTCAAGCCAAAGCACCTGCCATCACTTGCAGTAAGTAGTGCCTTTCAACTTCAAGCCAAAGCACCCGCCAACATTTGCAGCAAGTAGTGCCTTTCAACTTCATGCCACCATTTGCAGTAAGTAGTGACCTTCAACTTCAAGCCAAAGCACCTAAGCCACCATTTGCAGTAAGTAGTGCCTTTCAACTTCAAGCCAAAGCTCCCAAGCCACCATTTGCTGCAAATAGTGTTTTTCAATATCAAGTCAAAGTACCCAAGCCACCATTTATAGGAAGTAGTGCCTTTCAACTTCAGGCCGAAGCACCCATGCCACCATTAGCAGTAAGCAGTGCCTTTCAACTGCATGCCACCATTTGCAGTAAGTAGTGTCGTTCAACTTCAAGCCAAAGCTCCCAAGCCCCCATTTGCTGTAAGTAGTGCCTTTCAAATTCAGGTCAAAGTACCCAAGCCACCATTTACAGTAAGTAGTGTCTTTCAACTTCAAGCCAAAGCACCCAAATAACCATTTGCAGCCAGTGCCTTTTTACTTCAAACAAACCATATTTTCATCTTCAAAGCACATTAAGGGTACTCACAGTTGTGTGGACAGTTGTTCAGTGTTATTCCGAGCTCATAGAGACGTGACCCTTGGCTTCATCCACCTTGCAGAGGTCGAGTGAAGCACACCAATTCCTGGTTTTGTAGTCCCTCCCCTCCCTCCAGTAGGTGCAGCAGAGAGAATGGTGATTTCTTTACACTTCAAGCCAAAGCTCCCAAGCTACCATAGGCAGTAAGTAGTGCCTTTCAACTTTTAACCAAAGCTCCCAAGCCACCATTTGCAGTAAATAGTGCAATTCAACTTCAAGCCAAATCACTCAAGCCACCATTTGCAGTAAGTATTAACTTTCAACATCAAGCCAAAGCACCCAAGCCATCATTTGCAGTAAGTAGTGCCTTTCAACTTCAAGCAAAGCACCCAAGCCACTATTTGCAGTAAGTAGTGCATTTCAACTTCAAGCCAAAGCACCCAAGCCACCATTTGCTGCAAATAGTGTTTTTCAATATCAAATCAAAGCACCCAAGTCACCATTTATAGGAAGTAGTGCCTTTCAACTTCAGGCCGAAGCACCCATGCCACCATTAGCAGTAAGTAGTGCCTTTCAACTGCATGCCACCATTTGCAGTAAGTAGTGTCTTTCAACTTCAAGCCAAAGCTCCCAAGCCCCCATTTGCTGTAAGTAGTGCCTTTCAGATTCAGGTCAAAGTACCCAAGCCACCATTTACAGGAAGTAGTGTCTTTCAACTTCAAGCCAAAGCACCCAAACAACAATTTGCAGGTAGTGCCTTTTTACTTTAAACAAACAATATTTTCATTTTTAAACCACATTAACGGTACTCACAGTTGTGTAGACATTTGTTCAGTGTTATTCAGAGTTCATAGAGACGTGACCCTTTGCTTCATCCACCTTGCAGAGACTGAGTGAGGCACACCACTTCCTGGAGTTATATTCCCTCCTTCTCCCTCAAGCAGGTGCAGCAGTGTGTATCAGAACAGAACGAGGAGGAGGACTCAAATGCAGGCTCAGACACAGGGCAGATCAGTATTCAGAGTTTAATCGGCCCAAGTCGATTCACAGGTAAGCAAAATCGGAAGCAACATTACAATCTAGGAGCAGGCAAAAACAGTGGTCGAAAAACAGGCAATGGTTGAGATAACAAGGTCAAAAGATTTCTAGAGCTGGCACGAGGTGATGGAAATTGACATACACAACGAACTGGCAATGAGAAGTAAAACACAAAGGGCTTAAATACACAGACTAACAGGGGATAACGAGACACAGGTGAAACACATCTGGGCGGGGCCAACAATCTCACGAGGGGGTGTGGAGGCAGGGACCAGAGGACTCTCCTTAAATGGCTTCAGACGGGAGTCATGGAAAGTAGGGCGGACCCTCATGGCACGGGGGAGTTCGAGACGAACCGCCACAGGATTGATGACCTTCGATATGGGGAAAGGACCAACAAAACGAGGAGCCAGCTTCTGGGATTCCACCCTCAGAGGTAAGTCTTGAGTAGAGAGCCATACCTTTTGGCCAGGCGAGTATACTGCAGCCGGCGTTCTTCCACGGTCAGCCATCCTCTTGTAACGCGTAGAACTGCGCAACAGCATCTGACGAGCCCCATTCCAAACCTTGCGACAGCGACGGATGAGAGCCTGAGCGGAGGGCACACTGGACTCCTTCTCCACAGCAGGGAACAATGGCGGTTAATAACCATAGGCACACTGGAATGGAGAGAGACCAGAGGATGAGCAAGGAAGTGTGTTGTGTGCATACTCCACCCAAATAAGGTGTTTGCTCCAAGTTGAAGGGTTCTGTGCCACCAATCACCGCAGTCCTGTCTCCAATTCCTGGTTAAGGCGTTCAGTCTGTCCATTGGATTCCGGGTGATAACCAGATGTAAGGCTGACCGTGGCGTCCAACAGAGAACAAAACTCATTCCAAAACCTGGACACGAACTGAGGCCCCCGGTCAGACACAATGTCTCTGGGAAATCCATGAATTCGAAAAACATGAGACAGCATGACCTCTGCCGTTTTCTTGGCGGAGGGAAGTTTGTGCAATGGAATGAAATGGCCCATCTTAGAAAATCTGTCCACTACAGTCATGACTGAGGTGTTACCTTCAGAAGAGGGCAAGCCCGTGACAAAGTCCATGGAGATGTCTGACCAGGGGCGCAAGGGGACAGGCAGCGGATTCAGGAGGCCAAAGACGGCCCGACGTGAGGTCTTGTTCTGAGCACAAATACTGCAGGCGGCGACGTACTCCTTAATCCCCCTCTCCATGGAAGGCCACCAAAACCGCTGTTTGGCCACAAACAGGGTTCGGCAGACACCGGGATGACAGGAGATCCGAGACGTATGAGCCCAGTGAATCACCTGTGAGCGAAGAGACTCGGGAACAAACAGACGATTAGCAGGACACCCTAGCGGAGACTGAACACCAGCAGTTGCCTCGGAAACTCTCTCCTCAATCTCCCAAGTAACCGCCCCAACAAAACATGAAGCAGGCAGAATGGGAGTTGAAACCTTAGAGGCCGGGTCAGGATCAAACTGTCTGGAGAGAGCATCAGGTTTGCCATTTTTGGCACCAGGGCGGTAAGATAGTACGAAATCAAACCGATTAGAGAAGAGAGCCCACCTTGCTTGGCGCGAGTTGAGGCGTTTGGCTGACTTGATGTATTCCAGGTTCTTGTGGTCTGTCCAAACTAGAAACGGCTGCTTGGTGCCCTCCAACCAATGTCTCCATTCCTCCAAGGCTGTTTTAACCGCTAACAGTTCACGGTTACCCACATGGTAATTTCTCTCAGCAGGAGAAAGCTTTCTTGAGAGGAAAGCGCAGGGATGTAATCGACCATCTGTGGGGGATTTCTGTGAGAGTACGGCCCCGATGCCCACACCCGAGGCGTCCACCTCAACCACGAACTGGAGTGACGGGTCAGGGTGAACCAGGATGGGGGCTGAGGAGAAGCTCCTCTTGAGTCTCATAAATGCAGTTTCTGCTTGAGAGGACCAAGAGAAATGCACGTGGGGTGAGGTAAGAGCATGGAGTGGTGCAGCAGTGACACTAAAGTTCCGGATAAACTTGCTATAAAAATTAGCAAACCCAAGGAACCCCTGAAGTCGCTTACGACTGGAGGGTGTAGGCCAGGTGGCCACAGCACTGACGTTGCTCGGGTCCATCTGTATACCAGCAGGTGATACAACATAACCAAGGAATTGAACAGTGTTAGCATGAAATTCACATTTGTCAGCTTTCACAAACAGATCATTCAGGAGCAAACGTTCTAGCACCTGGTGTACATGCTGCACATGGGAAGTATCGTCTGGAGAAAAAATCAAAATGTCATCAAGGTACACAAACACAAATCTGTTCAGCATGTCACGTAACACATCATTAACCATGCCTTGAAAAACTGCTGGAGCATTAGTAAGACCAAACGGCATGACCATATATTCATAATGACCACTGGGTGTGTTAAACGCAGTTTTCCATTCATCCCCCTCCCTTATCCTCACCACATGATACGCATTTCTAAGATATAACTTAGTGAATACTTTAGCGTCTCTTAACAGTTCAAATGCAGAGGAGATAAGAGGAAGAGGGTATCTGTTCTTAACAGTAATGTCATTGAGTCCTCTGTAGTCAATGCAGGGCCGAAGTGTTCCATCCTTCTTATCCACAAAGAAGAATCCAGCTCCTGCAGGTGAAGAAGAAGGTCTGATGATCCCAGCAGCAAGGGCGTCATCAATGTACTTTTCCATGGCGAGCCGCTCAGGTGAAGACAAGGAGTAGAGATGGCCCTTAGGAGGCGCTGTACCTGGCAGAAGGTCGATGCAGCAGTCGTACGGTCTATGCGGCGGAAGAGATGTGGCCTTGGCCTTGTTGAACACCTCCTTTAGGTCTAGATAATATGAGGGAACCTTGGTGAGATCTAGAAAATCCTCCTCCCTTGAATGGGGAGGCTGCCGGAGGGTGGTCCTGGAAGATCCCAGCAAACTGCTCCTTGACGGATCCTTCATAGACTCAGGAGAAGAATCATGCAGATAGATGAGTTTATAGTTATTCCCCCAAGAAATTACTTCCCCAGTACCCCAGTTCATGTGAGGATTATGGTAAGACAGCCAAGGGAGCCCCAACACCAGAGGATGAAGAGGACAGTCGAGGAGATGAAAACTGATGGTCTCAAGGTGATTACCTGCCACGATGAGTTGAACAGGTTGAGTTCGGTGAATTACCCTGTACAGTAGGCACCCATCCAGTGCACTAGCCTCCATAGGATCTTGAAGCTGTTCACGTTCCAGCTTCAATTCATCAGCCAAGCGAATGTCCATGAAGTACTCATCTGCCCCAGAATCAACCAAAGCCTGCAGGGAGTGCCACTGGGAATGCACCAACAATTGTACCGTCGACAATTGACGAGAGGAACGGCTCATAGGAGTGGTACAACTCACCAATGTCCTCTCTTTCATTGGTGAGCCTTGTCTTTTACTGAACAGCTGTTCAACAAATGTCCCAGTTCACCACAGTAAACACACCTCCCCTCCCTTAGGCGGTGCTGCCGTTCCTCCGGGCTGAGTTTGGCTCGTCCCACCTGCATGGGCTCCTCCGAAGAGACAGGTGGCAATGTAGGCTGACTGGACCGGCCGAGAGGGAAGAAGTCCCGACTGGAAGGTGAAGGGTGACGCTGCCACCACGGCTGGGAGGAGGAGGAGCGAACTGCCGCCGATCTCCTCTCTCGCTCTCTTTCTCCGAGTCTAGCGTCAATTTGGACAGCCAGGGAAATCATAGACTCGAAGTCGGAAGGCTGGGTTAGTGGAGCCAATTGATCTTTGATAGCTTCAGACAATCCATTGCGAAAAGCATCCAACAAAGCAGCCTCATGCCATCCACTCTTAGCAGCAACAGTTCGAAAGTCAATAGCAAATTCCATAACTGAGCGATTACCTTGTTTCATGGAGACCAGGTTCTGTGAAGCCTCTCGGCCAGGATTGGAGTGAGCAAACGTGCGGGACAGAGCTTCCATGAACAGGACCGATGTCTGGCAAACAGGAGAACTCCGAGACCTTTCCACCGTGGCCCAAGCCTCCACTCTACCTGACAGGTGCGTGATGATAATCAATCAATCAATCAATCAATCAATCCTTTATTGTCATCTTGCAAGCAACTTGTACAGTGCAAGGTGAAAAGACGTTTCCCAGGGAATACCGGAGCATCGCACATGAAATTTAAAACATTTCACACATAATAACACTACAAACAATCCAGTCCCTGATGGAACAGTATAAATAGTTAAAAGCAACGTTAAAATACAGTAAAACCAATCATAAAATGTCCGGGGCAGCTGATATGAGTGGCCAGTGCCAGTTATTAAAGTGGCCAGTGCCAGTTATTAAAGTGTCCGTGCCAAGCCACAGAATCAGGTGACTATGAGTACAGAGTGGAATAAAGGCTACACTTGAGCGTTCTGATGGAAAGGAAGCCGCTTGAAGTTGGAAATGCAGTCCACACTGAATCAAAAAACGTCTACACTTCTCTGATTCCCCCGAAGAGTGTTCCGGTCTTGCCAGGTGGACGAATGGAGACGCTGTGGCAGCCGTGGCCATCGGAGCTCCTGGAGACACAGACAAGGAAATGGACTCGGCAGGCACGGGAGCCGCAGCAGGAAACAAAGAATTCAGCCGAGCAACCAGGTGTTCAAACCGAGAACTTAAAGTGTTCACCTGTAAACCGATGTCCGCCTGGAACCCCTGCTGACGCTCGCCGAGGTCCCGGAACCCGGCGACGATCGAGGTGAGTTGACCCCCGTAATGCGAGACGCACTCCTCTTGCTTCTGGAGCGTTGCATGAAAAGGATCAGAGCCCGCTTAGTCCATTGTTGGCCAGTTCGTAATATCAGAACTGAACGAGGAGGAGGACACAAATGCAGGCTCAGACGCAGGGCAGATCAGTATTCAGAGTTTAATCGGTCCAAGTCAGTACACAGGTAAGCAAAAAACAGAGGCAACAGTACAATCTAGGAGCAGGCAAAAACAGTGGTCGAAAAACAGTCAATGGTCGAGATCACAAGCTCACAAGGTTTCTAGAGCTGGATCGAGGTGATACCAAGTAGCATACACAACGAACTGGCAATGAGAACTAAAACACAAAGGGCTTAAATACAGACTAGCAGGGGATAACGAGACATAGGTGAAACACATCAGGGCATGGCCAACAATCACATGAGGGTAAACGACCTGACTGGAAATGGGAACTGAAACAAGAGGAGATGTGAGACACCAAAATAAAACAAGAATGCAAACTCTAATACTAATAACCAATAAGAAACAGAAACTAGATCAAACGCGAGACCTGACATGTCCCCAATATGTAGAGAGGAGATGCCCAAAGTAGGATAACTTAGAACTTGTGTGAACAGATGATCGATGGCCAGCATAGACTTGTTGGGCTGAAGGGCCTGATTCCATGCTGTCTCTCTACTAAACTAATTATATAATGATTGTACATAAATAAAAGAAGACGGGGTAATACAGTATTAATAATCAATTGGGTTCTGCGTCTCATATCAGTAATTCAACAACAGTCATTTTAAACGTGTATGTTTTTGTTAAAGTATTGAATATACTGTTAAAGTTAAGAGTTAATGACCAGAAGGTGGATATTAGATATTTTTGTTTAGTTGATAAAATACTGAACAATTATTTGATTTGGTATTTGAAATTATTAAAAGGCTGGACAAATATTGAAGTGGTTCACTGACTGATGAAATACTCAGGTTATTAATTGATCGACCAAATAGTTATTAACGGAGTCATTTTTAGCACTACGGGAGATTCTAAGAGAGGATTGATGGCACAAGTAACAAAACAGCTGCCTAAAAGCAACAAAAAAACCTGCAGATGGTGTCAATCTGAAATAAAAATGATTATCCAGAGGATCTTGACATGGATCGAATATTGATGATTGTTAGAATCTCAGTTTGGACATAATTATTCACCAGTTTTTCACTTTTCATTGAAGTCTACAAGTATTAGATAGAAAACCTTTTGCTTTCACACAATAAGAAATATATAACATTTTTCATACATTTCTTCGTTTCAAAATGATTTCTGGTCAGCACCATTCGATTAAGGAGCCTTTAAGACATTTTCAGCTCCAGAAACAATTGCCATATCAACCTCTGGTCGTGATTGTACACAAATAGATTTGATAAGAACATCTAGGTACATAAATGATGTTTGTTGTGGGTGTGCTGTGTCTAGCTTTCAATTTGTCACCTTTAAACATGTTTTCTCAATTGCCTGAATAAACTACAGCATTTGTTGAGAAATGTTTCACTCCTGCCTTCTCAGGCGTTGATCAAGTTATGTAATTGTCTAATTTCATTCTATTTTGTTACTTTAGCTCCCACAATAATTTGCTTTTCGAAGCCAAATTGAGTTCACAGTGACTGGAGTAACATTGGATTTTTGGACAGTGAGACAGCGAATACAGGTAGCTATAAATCAGATGGTTTGCAACCTATTGAGCGTCACCATTTGCTTTGTCACATTTATATACTTATTCAGTGGTGCCCATCACAGGCGACTATTTGCGTGCTAGCCACAGAAGCAGACCTACAAACATATTTCAATCGCTCCACACTCTTAGGGGCCTGTCCCACTTAGGTGATTTTTCAGCGGACTGCTGGCGACTGTCAAGTTGCCGGCAATCACCTGTAAAACCAGCAACTGAAACGGCGACGGTCAGAGTGGAACACAAACACACGCACAAACACATCGCTTCCTTCACTAGCCAGTTATGCAGGCTGGGGACAGGGCAAGCAGGGGGAGGCTGTCTAAACAATTCACACGGTGCAAAGCCAAGGTGAACCAGACACACACAATGATGAACAGGAAGGTTGGCGCTGTAAAAAGACGGCTAAAGCACAGTGTTCGGTAAAGGGCCTGTCCCACGAGCATGCGCCTGCATGCGGCATGGGCGACCAAACTGGAAACGGGGGCCGCGCGGGGATCGCGCGGAGGTCGAGTGATCCCCGTACAGGGCCTGTCCCACGAGCATGCGCCTGCATGCGGCGAGCGCGACCAAACCAGAAGCGTGGACCGCGCAGTGGTCGAGTGAGTGATGGCGTCGAGACGTTGCGTATGCCAGTCGAGGCGGTGCGTACGGCCTCAATGCGGCTGCGGGCCGGCAGGCCGTTGCCGCGCGGTATTTTTGAAAGTTAGACAGTCACATTTTCAGAGCTCCGCGTGTTGTCAAGACCAGCTCCGCACAAATCCATACAGCTCCGGCATTCGAAGTGGGACCGGACCCGCGAGGCCGTACGGCTCAAGCGACCACGTTAGGTCGCGCTTGCTGCATGCAGTCGCATGCTCGTTGGACAGGCTCTTCAGTCCTTTAAAAGAGGGGGAAGAACGGGGGAGAAGGAGTGGAGACAACTTTTAAGAAGCCAGAGATACACGGCTGTGAAACTCGGCGGACATTTAACATCGGTTATCCTTGGTTCTGAAAACTGCTGCTTACCTTTTTGTTTCCCAATGAGCCAATGAAATTCACCGGTCAGCACCAGCTACAATCTACGCGAACGTTCGACCTCCTGACAACCCATTAGGACCTCCTAGCGACTCACCCACGGCGCGAGAATTCTCTCTACTCTCCATGGCGGCTTCATTCTAGTCGCTGCTAATTTTTCAACATGTTGAAAAATTCACAGCAACCATAACGAGGCCGCGCCTAGTTCCCAGAATGCGGGAACTCCTCACGACCATGAAGGCGACTCCCCGGCAACCACCCGCGAACATGTGGTGACTGCATAGTCTCCTGCAGTCACCAAAAAAGTCACCTAAGTGGGACAGGCCCATTAAATCTCTAATAGTGCAGCAATTTTTCGTGCTTTATTTTCCACTCAACGCTATTCCCTTATAATGTATCTATGGCTCGATTGTAATCATGAATTTTATTTCTGCTGACTGGATAGCACGCAACAAAAGCTTGTCACCGTACCTCTGTGCACGTGACAATAAACCAAACTAAACAGAGCCATTTGTTTTGTTAATTTCCAGGAATTAAAGGAATTCTCCAGGAAGAAAAAAAAAATGAAGAAAAAAAGGGGTAAGGGTAAGAACAGTCAGCCATGGCTCAGTAAAACTATAAAGGATAGTATTCGGCTGAAGGCAAGGGCATATAAGGTAGCCAGAGATAGTGGGAGGGTAGAGGATTGGGAAGCATTTAAAGGTCAGCAAAAAATAACTAAGAGATTAATTAAGACGGGGAAAATAGACTATGAAAGGAATTTAGCGAACAACATAAAAACTAATAGTAAGAGTTTTTATAGCTATATAAAAAGAAAAAGGGTGGCTAAGGTGAACGTTGGTCCATTGGAGGGTGAGACTGGAGAGTTGTTGGTGGGGAACATGGAAATGGCAAAGGCATTAAACGAGTATTTTGTATCAGTCTTCACCATAGAAGACACAAAAAATATTCCAACGCTGGATAAACAGGGGGCGGTAGGAATGGAGGAGCTAAATACTATTAAGATCACCAAGGAGGTGGTATTAGGGAAATTAATGAGACTGAAGGAGGATAAATCCCCTGGGCCTGATGGATTACATCCAAGGGTCTTGAGGGAGATAGCGGTGGGGATTGTGGATGCATTGGTGATAATTTTCCAAAACTCCCTGGAGGCAGGAACGGTCCCAGTGGATTGGAAAATGGCCAATGTAACACCTACATTTAAAAAAGGAAGTAAACAGAAGGCGGGTAACTATAGACCGGTTAGTCTAACATCGGTGGTGGGTAAAATGTTAGAGACAATTATTAAAGAAACACTAACGGGGCACTTGGATAAACTTGACTTCATCGGACAGAACCAGCATGGTTTTGTGAAGGGGAAGTCCTGTTTAACGAATCTGCTCGAATTCTTTGAAGAAGTAACAACCCGGGTGGATAAAGGGGAACCGGTGGATGTGGTATACTTGGACTTCCAAAAGGCTTTTGACAAGGTGCCACATAAGAGACTATTGCTAAAAATAAAAAATTATGGGATTGGGGGTAATATATTAGCATGGGTAGAGGATTGGCTAACAAATAGGAAGCAGAGAGTGGGGATAAATTGTTCATACTCGGGATGGCAACCGGTAACTAGCGGGGTTCCGCAAGGGTCGGTTCTGGGACCCCAGTTGTTCACAATTTATATAAATGATTTGGAGGAGGGAACCAAGTGTAATATATCAAAATATGCGGACGATACAAAAATGGGAGGAAAAGTAGGGGATGAGGAGGATAGGAAGAGTCTGCAAAAGGATATAGATAAGCTAGGTGAGTGGGCAACAACTTGGCAGATGAAATTTAATACTAATAAATGTGAAGTCATTCACTTTGGGAAAAAAAATGATAGGGCAAGTTATTTTCTAAATGAGGAGGAGCTGCGTTGTAATGCAACGCAAAGGGATCCAGGGGTATTAGTACATGAATCACTAAAAGTTAGTATGCAGGTGTAGCAAGCAATCAGGAAGGCCAATGGAGTTTTGGCCTTTATTGCTAGGGGGATTGAGTATAAAAACACGGAGGTCTTGCTGCAGCTGTACACAGTATTAGTGAGACCACATTTGGAATACTGTGTACAGTTCTGGGGTCCATACTTAAGAAAGGATGTACTAGCCCTGGAGGCAGTGCAGCGAAGGTTTACAAGATTAATTCCTGCAATGAGGGGATTGACTATGAGGAAAGGTTAAGTAGGCTGGAACTCTACTCTTTGGAGTTTAGAAGAATGAGAGGCGATCTCATTGAAACATATAAGATCGTGAGGGGCCTTGATCGGGTGGATGCACCGAGGATGTTCCCAATGATCGGGGAAACTAGAACTAGGGGACATAGTTGCAGAATAAGGGGGGGCTCTTTTAAAACTGAGATGAGGAAGAACTTCTTCACCCAGAGGGTGGTTAATTTATGGAATTCACTGCCCCAGGGAGCAGTGGAAGCAGAAACGTTAAATATATTTAAGTCTAAAATAGATGGTTTTTTAGCAGCCAAGGGGATAAGGGGCTACGGGGAGAGGGCAGGGATATGGACCTAGTTATGGTTAGTATAGTAAGACCTGAGTGATCTCCTGGACAAGTGTCGATCGCCTGGATTGGGGTCGGAGAGGAATTTCCCGGATTTTTTTTCCCGAATTGGACCTGGGTTTTTATCCGTTTTTTTGCCTCCCCCAGGAGATCACGCGGTTCTTGGGGTGTAGAGGGGTGATAGCGGTATAAAGGGGAGGGTAGTGTCTTGTGTTCTGTGTCTTGTGTCTACTGTTTGTGGGTAAGTGTGTCTGTTTAGTGTTCAGCCATGAGCGAATGGCGGTGCGGGCTCGACGGACCTGGTGGTCTACTCTCGCACCTACTTTCTATGTTTCTATGTTTCTATGAATGGAATACTTTAATTCCTTAGCACTACTTGGTATGGTAACTATAGAACAGAACATCAAAAACAGGTCAACCCTATAGATTGCTGCCATTAAGGAATAGTACACACCTACACAATATAACAGGTAGGAATTTCACACATGAATTACATTCCAGTCCTTGGAGAACAAGCCACCTGTAGATCCCATTGCACTAAACCCCATTGTACAAACATTCAAAGTTGGTCAGTCCTCAAAAATGTGTCCAAAGATAAGTTCATAAGTAACAGGAAACATCCGGCCCATCGAATCTGCTCTGCTATTCAATCATGGATGATCTATCTTCCCCTCTCAACCCCATACTCCTGCCTTCTCCTCAGGACCTTTCATATTATGAATTAGGAATCTGTCAATCTCCACTTTAAAATTATCCATTGACTTGGCCTCCATAGATTCACCACCCTCTGACAAACAAAATTCCTTTTCATCTCCTTTCGAAAGATACATCCTTTTATTCTTAGATTAAAGATGAACTACGTTGCCCTCTTAAAAGAAAGACCGTGTGCTGGAGTAACTCAGTGGCCCGGGCATCATCTCTAAGATTTGGTCGGTGATGTTTCAGGTTGGGACCCTTTTTCAGACTTCTTTAAACCTGCTCGCCTTAACTCAATATTTTGACACATGAATTAATCAAAACAATTCCGATTTATGACTAAAGGCCTTGAGCATATTGGATAATGTTGAACAAGTTAGGGCCTTATTCTTTGGAGCGCAGAAGGTTAAGGGGGGACTTGATAGAGGTCTTAAAAATGATGAGAGGAATAGACAGAGTTGACGTGGATAAGCTTTTCCCACTGAGAGTAGGGAAGATTCAAACAAGGGGACATAACTTGAGAATTAAGGGACAGAAGTTTAGGGGGAGCTTCTTTACTCAGAGAGTGGTAGCTGTGTGGAATGAGCTTCCAGTGAAGGTGGTGGAGGCAGGTTCGTTTATGTCATTTAAAAATTAATTGGATAGTTATATGGACGGGAAAGGAATGGAGGGTTATGGTCTGAGCGCAGGTAGATGGGACTAGGGGAGACTACATGTTCGGCACGGTCTAGAAGGGTCGAGATGGCCTGTTTCCGTGCTGTAATTGTTATATGGTTATATAGTAATGTCTAAATCAACAACTATATCTCCTTCATCCATCTGTAGCAGTTTGACACAAATCATACACTTCATTGACAACAATTTAATGACCACCACTTTAGGAAATTGAACAAATGTTAAAGTTTGTTCATAAGTTATCGGAGCATAATTAGGGCATTCGGCCCCATCAAGTCTACTCTGCCATTCAATCATGGCTGATCTATCTTTCCCTCTCAACCCCCATTCTCCTGCCTCTCCCCATTAACCCTGACACCCATACTAATCATGAATAAACAACCAAACAATGGTAAAATTGCACATTGCATAATTGGTGACACGGCACAAAGCAAATCAGAACAAGAATTACACAATCCACATGGTTACAGAAAGGAGACATTTTGTTTGACAAACTTGTAAAAGTTTTTGAAGATGGAACTGGCAGCATGGATTAGGGGAAACAGTGGATTTAATATATTGGATTTCAAAAAAGCATCGACATTAAAGCAGAATTGGGTCAATCAGCCCACCGAGTCTGCCCTGCCATTCGATCTTTGTTGATCAATGTTTCCCATTCTCGTGCCTTCTCCTCATAACCTTTGATGCCCATACTAATCAAGAACCTATCAATCTCTGCTTTACAAATACCCAATGACTAGGCCTCCACAGCAGTCTGTGGCAATGAATTCCACAGATTCAAAGATATTTGAAAAGTTAACAACAGAAGGTTAAAACATAGAATGCGGACATGGGTTTGAGATAATATGAGAAGGTGAATTGGTTAAAGATCAGTAAGTAATAGGAAACAATGGCTTCTTACTGCCCATCCCTTTTATTTTGCTGCTCTTAGTGTCTTTCAGTGGAAAGAAAAACATTCAAAAGATACATAGAATACTGGTCACTGCATTGTGAAGTAAGAAATGTCCTTGTTGAAATTTCCACCCACCTAGCATTTAGATTTTCGAAATACAGTATGGAAATTGGCTCTTCAACCTACCATATCCACGCCGACCTGTACACTTGTTGTTTAAGAAAGAACTGCAGATGCTGAGAACATTGAAGGTAGATAGAAAAATGCTGGAGAAACTCAGCGGGTGAGGCAGCATCTATGGAGCGAAGGAATAGGTGATGTTTCGGGTCGAGATCCTTCTTCTGAACATAGAACGAGTTAACGGGTGGTATGGGTTTGGTGGGCCAGAGGGTCTGTTTCCACGCTGTATCGTTAAACTAAACTAAACTAAGGCAGAGTTCTTGATTAAGAAGGGCATCAAAGGTTATGGGGAGAAGGCAGAAAAATGGGGTTGAGAGGGAAAAATAAATCAGCCAATGGTGGAGCAGACACGATGGGCTGAATGGCCTCATTCTGTGCGAATGCCTTATGGTCTTATAAAGACTCATTTTAGAGGCGGCAACATTCACCCATTCTATTGCAATCAAATGATGCGCACATTTTTTTAAATTATTTTATTAGAAGTAAGTACACTCATATGGCATCAAAGTGCCTAATATATATTTTCATAATACATTTCATGTACAGCTTATTTTTTTTGTAATATTGAAGAAAGATTAGAATAAGAAAAAGTAGTTAGATAGTAAAGGATAGAAAGACGTGAAATATATGGTGTGTGAAGAAGAAGAAAAAAGACGAATAAGTGAAGAAAGTTCTGAAAAAGAAAATAGAAAAAAGAGAATAAAACATTAAAAAAAATAATAATTTTAAATAAAACATTGAAGCACCATAGGATTCCAAAAAGACGACAAATGGAGATCAACTCGTTCTGAATTAGTCTGATTAATCCATTAGGAGGAATTGCATTTCCTCAAGATGTGCGGTGTCCAACATACTTGCTATCCACATTTTAAGCGTTGGTATTGATGTATTTTTCCAAAATTTAAGTATTAATTTTTTTGCTATCTTTGAACCATAGTTAAAGAATAAATGTTGAGATGTGTTCAATTTATTCCCATCTTCTATTATGCCAAATATAATCATTTCAGTATTAGGTTCCATTCTTATCTTGAATAATTTTGTAAATATTTCGAAAATATCATGATGTGCAAATTTTAAATGACTCATTTGAGATTTTTAACCTTAGAAAATGTGAGAAAGCAACTTTTAGATATACTTCCAAAAATGTATTCTGTAGACACTATTCCACACCATAAAGGGTGCACCAATCAGCAGGGCTGGCCTTAAGCCAATTGGACCAATTGCTCCCAATTGGGTCCCGCACCAAAGTAATCTACTCTCCTCTCGGGTAAATCTACCCTGGGTTGAGGGGCAAGAGAGGGGTGGAGAGAGAGTAGAGGGGTGGAGGGGGAAGAGAGGGTGGAGAGAGAGTAGAGGGGTGGAGGGGCAAGAGAGGGGTGGAGAGAGAGTAGAGGGGTGGAGGGGCAAGAGAGGGGTGGAGAGAGAGTAGAGGGGTGGAGGGGGAAGAAAGGGGTAGACGGGTAGGGGGATGTGAGGGGTGAATGGAGAAGGGGGAGGTGGGTCGTTCCCTCACGGTCCCGGGGCAGCGCTCCCGCCCCTCCAGTCGCCGTGCTCCACGCACATAGCCCCAGCTCCCCCTCTCTCTCTCCCCGGGGAGGAGCGGGGACCAATACAGGGAGGGCCGGGCTGGGGGTTGGAGCAACGTTTACAAACCTCGGCCTCAGATCACACCCATCCGTCCCGGACACGGCATCTGCTCCCGCCGCCGGCTCTCTCCCTCCCTTTTCTTCCTCCTTCCCTCCCTCTCTTCCCTTCTTCCCTCCTCTTCTTCCCTCCCTCCCTCCTTCCTCTCTCTCTTTGCCCTTCTCTCCTTTCCTCCCCCCCCCTTCTTTCTATCCTTCCCTCCCTCCCTCCTTCCTCTCTCTCTTTGCACTTCTCTCCCTTCTCTCCTCCCTCCCTTCTCTCCCTTCTCTCCTTCCTCCCTTCTCTCCCTTCTCTCCTTCCACACATAACGCACAGACAACAAACACACACACAACTAACACACACACACACACACACACACACACACACACACACACACACACACACACACACACACACACACACACACACACACACACACACACACACACACACACACACATATCTAAGTTAGGACGGGGTAGAAGCCCAAAGGGTAGGATGGGGCAGAAGCCCAACATTTAATGCCTGGACTGGTTTTTCGCCAATGCTTATTGGTTTTCCAGGATCCAGTTAATTAAATTACTTTTTTTTTCATTCCACAGTCACTAAAACAAGTGGAATTGTAACTAAGTACTTTTCAGAGGTTACACATTTTGTTTGTTACTTGTAGGCTTACACATATGCAATTTTATATTAAAAAGTAGCTTAGATCTGTTTGGTCCATTAACTTGCAGGCACTTTTTAAACGCACATTTTGATGACTTTCTATTCTAGCATAGAGATATAAAGTCTATAATAGACTTTATTTATATTTCTACGATTCTATAGACCTTGGCTGGGAACCTGGGGCTCACCAAAAGTATTCCCAATTGGTCCCCGTACCTCCTAAGGCCGGCCCTGTCGATCAGTGCAGTACCCACAGAACAGCTCACTGAGTCCATATACAAGAGGTGCCATTTTGGCCCCATTGAACAGTCCCAGCTGCAGCTGGCCATGAAGGCCAGTTGGGGGGCACCATCTGCAGCCAACCTCAAGCCGCAGCTCAAATCCCCTCTTTCTAAATTGTTAGAGGTTGATGATTCAGTATGAATCACTGTGGCATTCTATCTCTTACACCCAGCTAGAAACAAAGATACACACCACACATTACTTCCAAACAAAAATCTGTAAAACATGTTTTCTCTTTCATAAACCCACGATGGCTTTGTTTGGTTGCCTTAACTTTTCTCTTTAAGTGTCCTTTAATCTTTCAACATCTTTAATGGTAGCCATTAACCTTTTCTCTGTCACAAATGTTAAGCTAACGAGCTGGTAATTTCCTGCTTTCTATTTAAGGTAAATTCTGAGGAAAATTACTGGGAAGTTTTTCATCAGAAAGATCCCGAAAGGGAAATTGTTGGTCACGCCGACAGCAACACCTGTCTGGGTAAAAACTGCACAGCAGATTAATCTAGTCTGATTTGGAAATTTCAGCAAATGCACAGGAAGGAACAACGTGACTCTTAATTATCCACAGGTTAAAGATGATTGTATTTTTTCTGCATGTCTTCCATAGATCCATTTTAGCAAATCAATTATAATATGCTTACTGACCTTTTTAAAAATGTATAAAACAACCTCAATTAATAGCAAGCAGAATATACGATTTTCAACTGAAACACAAGACTTAAGGAAACCAAAATCATTATATCGTAGCTCAATATTAACTAATCAACCATTAACATGGACAAAATGTGAGAAAAACATTCTACAAAAAGAGTTGGTACACAAAAATGCTGGAGAAACTCAGCGGGTGCAGCAGCATCTATGGAGCGAAGGATATAGGTAACGTTTCGGGCCCAAACCCTTCTTCAGACTGAGTTCAAAAAGAGTTGTCTTGTATGCTCGTTATGAGTGGAGTATGAATGTGCTGGTTTTGGAGACAACAAAGGTGTCATTTGAAGCTGTGACTTCCTATTTAATTGTTCTTTGGTGTAATATGTTTTCTGAAATTGTTTATTTCTTCTTGTAAATAATGTCATCTTAGAATATAGAGCACTGACGCAGCGGTAGAATTGCTGCCTTACAGCGCCAGAGACAGGGGTTCGATCCTGGCTATGGGTGCTGTTTGTACATTCTCCCCGTGACTGTGGGGTTTCTCTGGAACTCTCATTTCCCCCGACATTCCAAAAGACGTGCTGGTTTGTTGGTTAATTGTCCCTAGTGTGCAGGATAGAATCATTGTATGGGTGATTGCTAGTCAATGCAGACTCGTTGGGCCAAAAGGCCTGTTTCCTCACAGTATCCCCAAACGAAACTGCACAACACAGAAACAAGCCCTTTGGCCCACAATGTCTGAGCTGAACATTACGCCAAAGCCAACTCTTATCTGCCTGCATATAATCCATATCGCTCCATTCCCTGCATATTCATAATCATACATGGCATTATCATATCTAGATCCAAAACAAACCCTAGCAGCATGTTCCAGGGACCCATCATCTTCTGTGAAAAAAATATGCCCCACACGTTTGTCTACTCCTTTTCAGTCTCAGCCCAATAAAGTGGAGTAACGGATAGAGCTGCTGCCTCCCAGTGCCAAAGATCCAGGTTAGTGGGCAAATGCATGGCAGATGCAGTATAATGTGGATACATGTGAGGTTATCCACTTAGGTGGCAAAAACAGGAAAGTAGACTTATATCTGAATGGTGGCAGGTTAGGAAATGGGGAGTTGCAACCAGACCTGGGTGTCATGGTACACCAGTCATTGAAAGTAGGCATGCAGGTGCAGCAGGCAGTGAAGAAAGCGAATGGTATGTTAGCATTCATAGCAAAAGGATCTGAGTATAGGAGCAGGGAGGTTCTACTGCAGCTGTACAGGGTATTTGTGAGACCACAACTGGAGTATTGCGTACAGTTTTGGTCTCCTAATCTGAGGAAAGACATTCTTGCCACAGAGGGAGTGCCATACAGATTCACCAGACTGATTCCTGGGATGTCAGGACTTTCATATGAAGAAAGACTGGATAGACCCGGCTTGTACTCGCTAGAATTTGGAAGATTGAGGGGGGATCTTATAAAATCTTACACAATTCTTAAGGGGTTGGACAGGCTAGATGCAGGAAGATTGTTCCCAATGTTGGGAAAGTTCAGAACAAGGGGTCACAGTTTAAGGATAAGGGGGATGTCTTTTAGGACTGATATGAGAAAAACATTTTTCACACAGAGCGCGGTGAATATGTGGAATTTTCTGCCACAGAAGGTAGTTGAGGCCAGTTCGTTGGCTATATTTAAGAGGGAGTTAGATGTGGCCCTTGTGGCTAAAGGGATCAGGGGGCATGGAGAGAAGGCATGTACAGGATACTGAGTTGGATGATCAGCCATGATCATATTGAATGGCGAATGGTGCAGGCTCGAAGGGCCGACTCCTGCACCTATTTTCTATGTTTCTATGTTAGAGCCTGACCTTGAGAGCTGCCTGTGTGGAGTTTGCACGTTCTCCCTGTGATTGCGTGGGTTCCCTGAGTGTTCCTATTTCCTTCCACATCCCAAAGATGTGTGGTTTGGATGGTTAGTTTAGTTTATTGTCACGTGTACCGAGGTACATGAAAAGTTTATATTGTGGGCCAACCAGAAAGACTCTGCATCGAGCCACCCACAGTGTATTGATACATGATAAAGGGAATCATGTATAGTTAGGAATAACATTTAGTTTAATTGACCTCTGTAAAATTGTTTTTAGTGTTTAGGGCGTGGATGCAACATTGGGATAACATAGAACAAGAGTGAATCAATGGTCAGCATGGGCTCAGTGGGCCCAAGAGCCTGGTTCCATGCAATATCTTTCAATCGATCAATCAATTAACCAACCAATCAATCAATCAATCAATACTCACTATGATAGGCATTTTACCATATCCCAGATTCAACTATCGGACTGTGCAGAGTTAGCTACATACACAGAAAGAATTAGGAAGCTGAAACCAATTAAACTTCGAGAGACTAACAGAGACTAACAGAGGCAAAGAGGTTTGCCACGCACTGCAAGGGAGCAGTGGACCAGACAGGAAGAGCGGACGGAATTACCACTAGACAGCCAAACCAGTAGGTAATTTACGGCTGGGGTGAGTACTTTCCCATTTAAGGAGGTAGGATTATATAAACAAGGGGTGTATCAATACAGTAGGGGATGCTTAAATAGGACCAGTTAATTACTTATATAAGATGGGCGGTCAGGAGATGTGCCAATACTGCGAGATGTGGGAATTTGTCGACACCATTGATGTAGAAGATCCCTACAGCTGCAGTAAGTGTTTGAGGCTAGAGGAACTCGAGCTCCGCATTGATGAGCTGGAGACCCAACTTCATACGCTGCGGTACATCAGGGAGGGGGAGTATTACCTGGATGTTTTGTGCCAGGGGATGGTCACACCGACCAGTTTAACTAATTCAGTAGTTAGTGAGCAAGGAAAGGAAGGTGTGGCCATAAGCGAGGCAGGTAGGGGGAACCAGGAGGAGATGCGGCAGGAGCCACAGCCCTTGTCCCTGACGAGCATGACCGAGGGTCTTACTCAATGTAACGACGGGATCAGGGGCTGTGGGAGGGATGAGCAACCTGGCTGCAGCACCGTGGATCAGGAGGCCATTCAAGAGGGGGGAGTTAGAAGAAAGGCCGTAGTGATAGGGGATAGTATTATTCGGGGGGTAGATAAGGTTCTCTGCGGCCAGCAGAACATGTCCCGAAGGCTGTGTTGCCTACCCGGTGCTAGGGTTAAGGATATCTCTGCGATGCTGGAGAGAAATTTGCAGAGGGAGGGGGAGGATCCAGTGGTCGTGGTCCATGTGGGGACCAATGACATAGGAAGGACGAGGAAGGAGGATCTGCTGAAGGAGTTTGAGCAGTTAGGGAATAAATTAAAAAGCAGAACCTCGAGGGTACTGATCTCCGGATTGCTACCTGAGCCACGGGCCAAATCGGCGAGGGTACGTAAAATTAAAAAGCTGAATGCGTGGCTCAAAGACTGGTGTGGGAATAATGGGTTTGGTTTCTTGGGCCACTGGCACCAGTACTGGGACAGGGGGGATCTGTTCTGTAAGGACGGACTTCACCTGAACGGTGCTGGGACTGGGGTCCTGGCAAATCATATAACTAGGGCAGTAGAGAGGTCTTTAAACTAAGTAGCGGGGGGGAGGTATCAAGGGGGGTAATAACGGCAGGGGTAGAGGAAATAGAGCAGGGTATCAGTGGGGAAGCGGAAAGTCAAAATGTGACAGGAGACAGAATGTGTGAAGATAAAGCTCTAGATGTAAAAGGGGCAAAAACGGAAAGGAAGGGTAGTAAAAATCATCTGAAAGTGCTTTATCTAAATGCACGGAGTATTCGTAATAAGATAAATGAATTAACGGTGCAATTAAGTATATATAGTTATGATATCGTGGCCATTACGGAGACATGGCTGCAAGGGGATCAGGACTGGGAGTTAAATATAGAGGGGTACTCGACAATTAGGAAAGATAGACAGGAAAGAAAGGGAGGAGGGGTGGCCCTTTTAATAAGGGAGGGAATAACGGCAATAGAGAGGAAGGATATTGCGTTGAAGGATCAGGATAGTGAAACAGCTTGGGTACAGATAGAGAATAACAAGGGGAAAAAAACACTAGTGGGTGTAATTTATAGACCTCCAAACAGCTGTGACGCTGTTAGTCAGAACATAAATCTGCAAATAGTTGACGCATGTAAAAAGGGAACTGCTGTAATCATGGGGGACTTCAATTTTCATATTAATTGGGCAAACCAAACTGGGCAGGGTAGACTAGAGGAAGAGTTTATAGAATGTATTAGAGACGGGTTCCTAGAACAGTATGTCACAGAACCAACAAGGGGGGAGGCAATCTTGGATCTGGTCCTGTGTAATGAAGCAGGATTAATTAAAAATGTCATAGTTAGGGACTCGTTGGGAACAAGTGACCACAATATGGTCGAATTCCATATTCAAATAGAAGGGGAGCAGGTTGAAACTCAGGCTAGGGTGCTTAGTCTAAATAAGGGGGATTATGAAGGTATGAGGACTGAGCTGATCAAAGTTGACTGGGATAGCAGACTCAAGAATAAGACGGTACATGAGCAGTGGTGTACGTTTAAGGGTCTACTGTATAACCTTCAAGAAAAATTTATTCCTATGAAGAAAAAAAGGGGTAAGGGTAAGAACAGTCAGCCATGGCTCAGTAAAACTATAAAGGATAGTATTCGGCTGAAGGCAAGGGCATATAAGGTAGCCAGAGATAGTGGGAGGGTAGAGGATTGGGAAGCATTTAAAGGTCAGCAAAAAATAACTAAGAGATTAATTAAGACGGGGAAAATAGACTATGAAAGGAATTTAGCGAACAACATAAAAACTAATAGTAAGAGTTTTTATAGCTATATAAAAAGAAAAAGGGTGGCTAAGGTGAACGTTGGTCCATTGGAGGGTGAGACTGGAGAGTTGTTGGTGGGGAACATGGAAATGGCAAAGGCATTAAACGAGTATTTTGTATCAGTCTTCACCATAGAAGACACAAAAAATATTCCAACGCTGGATAAACAGGGGGCGGTAGGAATGGAGGAGCTAAATACTATTAAGATCACCAAGGAGGTGGTATTAGGGAAATTAATGAGACTGAAGGAGGATAAATCCCCTGGGCCTGATGGATTACATCCAAGGGTCTTGAGGGAGATAGCGGTGGGGATTGTGGATGCATTGGTGATAATTTTCCAAAACTCCCTGGAGGCAGGAACGGTCCCAGTGGATTGGAAAATGGCCAATGTAACACCTATATTTAAAAAAGGAAGTAAACAGAAGGCGGGTAACTATAGACCGGTTAGTCTAACATCGGTGGTGGGTAAAATGTTAGAGACAATTATTAAAGAAACACTAACGGGGCACTTGGATAAACATGACTTCATCGGACAGAACCAGCATGGTTTTGTGAAGGGGAAGTCCTGTTTAACGAATCTGCTCGAATTCTTTGAGGAAGTAACAACCCGGGTGGATAAAGGGGAACCGGTGGATGTGGTATACTTGGACTTCCAAAAGGCTTTTGACAAGGTGCCACATAAGAGACTATTGCTAAAAATAAAAAATTATGGGATTGGGGGTAATATATTAGCATGGGTAGAGGATTGGCTAACAAATAGGAAGCAGAGAGTGGGGATAAATGGTTCATACTCGGGATGGCAACCGGTAACTAGCGGGGTTCCACAAGGGTCGGTGCTGGGACCTCAGTTGTTCACAATTTATATAAATGATTTGGAGGAGGGAACCAAGTGTAATATATCAAAATTTGCGGACGATACAAAAATGGGAGGAAAAGTAGGGGATGAGGAGGATAGGAAGAGTCTGCAAAAGGATATAGATAAGCTAGGTGAGTGGGCAACAACTTGGCAGATGAAATTTAATACTAATAAATGTGAAGTCATTCACTTTGGGAAAAAAAATGATAGGGCAAGTTATTTTCTAAATGAGGAGGAGCTGCGTTGTAATGCAACGCAAAGGGATCTAGGGGTATTAGTACATGAATCACTAAAAGTTAGTATGCAGGTGCAGCAAGCAATCAGGAAGGCCAATGGAGTTTTGGCCTTTATTGCTAGGGGGATTGAGTATAAAAACACGGAGGTCTTGCTGCAGCTGTACACAGTATTAGTGAGACCACATTTGGAATACTGTGTACAGTTCTGGGGTCCATACTTAAGAAAGGATGTACTAGCCCTGGAGGCAGTGCAGCGAAGGTTTACAAGATTAATTCCTGCAATGAGGGGATTGACATATGAGGAAAGGTTAAGTAGGCTGGAACTCTACTCTTTGGAGTTTAGAAGAATGAGAGGCGATCTCATTGAAACATATAAGATCGTGAGGGGCCTTGATCGGGTGGATGCACCGAGGATGTTCCCAATGATCGGGGAAACTAGAACTAGGGGACATAGTTGCAGAATAAGGGGGGGCTCTTTTAAAACTGAGATGAGGAAGAACTTCTTCACCCAGAGGGTGGTTAATTTATGGAATTCACTGCCCCAGGGAGCAGTGGAAGCAGAAACGTTAAATATATTTAAGACTAAAATAGATGGTTTTTTAGCTGCCAAGGGGATAAGGGGCTACGGGGAGAGGGCAGGGATGTGGACCTAGGTATGGTTAGTATAGTAAGACCTGAGTGATCTCCTGGACAAGTGTCGATCGCCTGGATTGGGGTCGGAGAGGAATTTCCCGGATTTTTTTCCCGAATTGGACCTGGGTTTTTATCCGGTTTTTTGCCTCCCCCAGGAGATCACGAGGTTCTTGGGGTGGAGAGGGGTGATAGCGGTATAAAGGGGAGGGTAGTGTCTTGTGTTCTGTGTCTTGTGTCTACTGTTTGTGGGTAAGTGTGTCTGTTTAGTGTTCAGCCATGAGCGAATGGCGGTGCGGGCTCGACGGACCTGGTGGTCTACTCTCGCACCTACTTTCTATGTTTCTATGTCTAAACTTGTGTCCTGTCCCACGAGCATGCGACTCCATGCGGCAAGCGCGACCTAATGTGGTCGCTTGAACCGTATGGCCTCGCGGGGCCGGTCCCACTTCGAGCGCCGGAGCCGTATGGAGTTGTGCGGAGCTGGTCCCGGCATCGATATGGGCTCCGAAAAACTGACCGTGTTCAAAAATTCTGCGCGGCATCCGCCTGTCGGCCCGCAGCCGCCTCGACGCCGTACGTCACGCGTGAACTTCCCGCGGACTTCGCTCAAACTTCATGTCACTCACTCGTCCTCCGCGCGACCCCCGCTTCTGGTTTGGTCAAGCTTGCCGCATGCAGGAGCATGCTGGTGGGACAGGCCCTTGAGGTCGCGCTTGATGCATGGAGTCGCATGCTCATGGGACAGGCCCTTAATTAAATAACTAATCCATTGATTTGCTTGTGATTTAAAAATACTGAAGCTAATAATGTAATAATTGTATTCCAATCTTTGTCTTTTAAAAATAAAACACTTTTCAAACACCTAAGCTCTGTGCAATACCATATACCCTTTATAAAAGGACTGGACAAGCTAGATGCAGGAAAAATGTTCCCAATCTTGGGCAAGTCCAGAACCAGGGGCCGCAGTGTTAGAATAAAAGGGAGATCATTTAAGACTGAGGTGAGAAAAACACGTTTTCACCCAGAAAGTTGTAAATTTATGGAATTCCCCGTCACAGAGGGCAGTGGAGGCCAAGTAATTGGATGGATTTAAGAGAGAGTTAGATAGAGCTCTAGGGGCTAGAGGAATCAAGGAATATGGGGAGATGGCAGGCACGGGTTAATGATGCGGGACGATCAGCCATGATCCCAATGAATGACGGTGCTGGCTTGAAGGGCCGAATGGCCTCCTCCTGCACCTATTTTCTATGTTTCTATCTATGTTTCACCTATCACCTATGTGCTTCACCTATGGAATCATTTTAACTCCATGCTTTCGGGAAGATTTATACACGTGAGTGACCACAGCAAGTTGCAAATATTATCTCCCAACATTATATTTGTATAATCTACCATCAGGTAGATATTGGTTTTAAGTGCAAGAAAACCTGTTTTCTTCAGACTAACCTGTAATGCCATCCATTTTACTGTGCTCAGTGTTATGACAGCAAATTCTTCAAAATATTCATGCATGCCTGCAAGCCATAAGAGATTGTCGGTCTGTGTAGTATTAATCTTGTACGAGAACTCAAACTAGTCGAGTTAACTTGAGTCATTTCCTCATGGAAAGTTTTAAGATTATCTTTTAAGAAGTTTGTAAGACAAAATTCCAGTTTCCATAACTTTCTACAGATATAAGAACAGTGGATATGAGTCTTGCTTCATGAATCCGATGGATTTTGTAGTGCGCAGTTTGTTTTGAGTTTCATTTCACTTTGCTTATGTTGGTATTTTGTCTTTAAATCGACTGTTGTGAAAATGAGGGGTGTCCGTTCTAGGAAACAGAAACTGCTTATTCATTGATGGGAGCCAAGCTAAATTTTTGTAATTGACTATTCGTATAATGATATATTGTACACCAGGGCAACTTCACTTGGACTATTGTGTATTGAGTGGTTGATCTTCGAGAAAATCTCCAAGCCTTGGAGAAAACTAATCTATGGATTGGCTCTCACTAATTCAGTGACGGCTCTTGTTGCCTCTGATAAGAAATGGGATAATCTTGGATTATGTTTTCTTGAGGGGTAATATGTTTGAAGGTCGCTGAGGGAATACAGTGAATGTTTTTTCTACTTGTTACAAAATTAGGAACAAATAGTCACAATTGGAGAATCTAGGTCAAGTGTAGTGCTGGGTGAATTCAGAAACCATTACTTTGTACAGCTAATGTGGCGTTAAAGGCTGTGTTCATTGTGCAGGAACAATATTAACACAGAAATTCTTACTTGCAGCAGCACAACAGGTTAATAAACGCAGTACTCAATAGATAATGTAGTACAGAAAAAAGTTCAATCATTTAAAATAAAGCCATGTAGTATAAAAATCTTGTAGTCTTTGGGAGTTGCCAAGGCAATTTAGAGTTATATTCAAATTAGGATTTCTCTTTAAATTATTGTGCATTTGTTTCTGCAAATATCAGTAGAGGTGGGACTCTCATATTTTCAAAATCTACCTAGAGCATCAAGCATTTTAAACCTTGGTCACTAAAACGTCAAGAACATAAAACAATTGATTCACTTGCCTATCCCTGCTTATTTTCCAAAAATCACTAGTTTGCAGCCTTGACCTGCTCGATTACAATCCACATCCCTCCTAACATAGCCGGTTTAATTGATCCAAGAATCTGCATTTCATTCTTAACTGATCTTGTTAAGACTTGGCAATTACAATCTTTTGACAAATTATCCAGTTATACTGGGCTGTCAAAATAACAGTGTGTGTGTGTATTTTGTGAATAACCTGTATGTCCTTGAATAGTTTTCGTCTAATTTTTTTTAAAGGACTTTGGGTGTAAAAGAAATGTAGACATCAATCTGCAGATTGATCTTTAATGTTTTCTCCATTAGGTTGGTCACAAGTCAAGTCAATTTTATTTCTATAGCACATTTAAAAACAACTCTCGTTGGCCAAAGTGCTTTACATTAGTGCAGGTACTAACGTGCTACATACAGTGGTACATAGATCAACAATACATACATAAATACATACAAACAGCGCTCCCTCAGAGGACCTCAAGAAAGGCACATGGTTGTCACATGTACTGAGTGAGGTACATTGAAAAGCTTTGTTTTGCATGTTATCCGATCAGATACAGCATAAAGAAATACGATCAAGACAACCTCAAATACAATTGAAAGGGGCGGGACAGTGGGGTAGCGGTAGAGTTGCAATCCTGACTACAGATGGAGTTCATTCCTTCTCCCTGTGACCACGTGCGTTTTATCTGGGGGCTCTGGTATTCTGCCACTCTCGAAAGACGTACAGGTTTGTATGTTAATTACCTTCGATAACATTTTAAATTGTCCCTGGTGTGTAGGATAGTGCTAGTTTATGGGGTGATCGCTGGTCAGCATGGACTCAGTGGGACAATGGGTCTGTTTCCTTGGTATATCTCTAAAGTAAGGGAATCAAGAACCAGAGGGTCTAGGTTTAAGGAGAGTGGGGAAAGATTAAGCAGGATCCCAAGTGCCAACTTTTCCACTCGGTGGGGGTGGTATGTGGAGTGAGCTGCCAGAGGAAGTAGTTGAGGCAGGTACACGAATATCCTTGTTACATTATTGCTGAGGTGACCCGTTGTCTTGTCAAACACGTTTCATTGTACCATTGACCCTGTGTTAACCTACATATGACAAATAAAACTGAAGTTGAATTGAACATTTAAAAGACACTTGCACCTGTAGATGACTAGGTATGGTTTAGAGAGATATGGGCCACATTCAGGCAAATAAGACTAGCTTAGATGGGACATTTTGGTCAGCGTATACAAGTTGGGCCAAAGGGTGATGTATGACAATGTCCCAGAATCAGGCTTGTCGCCTCACAAGCAATAAGCCATGAGCTTGTTTCTATAAAAATGTAAACCTTATGTATAAACACTGGGATTTCCAGTATTCATTTGGATAATTATTTGGTTTAGAGATACAGTGTAGCAATGTTACAAAATTTTGAGATTTTAAAAGTCAAGTCTGCAATTTATCCCATCAAATAAAGCATAAAAAGAAGCTTAATTTGACACCTAATTCACTTTCATATCTTCATTATTAAAAAAGTTATGGCCATTTTCATCCTTTGAAATTAGCATCTTGTTCCCTATTGCTTCTCCATTGACGTAACTCAAAAGCTGTGATAGAAACATAGAAAATAGGTGCAGGAGTAGAGGCCATTCGGCCCTTCGAGCCTGCACCATTCGCCATTCAATATGATCATGGCTGATCATCCAACTCAGTATCCTGTACCTGCCTTCTCTCCATACCCCCTGATCCCTTTAGCCACAAGGGCCACATCTAACTCCCTCTTAAATATAGCCAATGAACTGTGGCCTCAACTACCTTCTGTGATTCAGATTCAGATTCAGATTCAGATTCAACTTTAATTGTCATTGTCCGTGTACAGTACAGAGACAACAAAATGCATTTAGCATCTCCCTAGAAGAGCGACATAGAATATGATTCGAATAAATAATTTCATTTGCATGTATACAGACATAGTTTTTTTCCTGTGGGAGGAGTGTCCGGGGGGGGTGGGGGTGATTGGCAGTCACCGAGGTACGTTGTTGAGTAGAGTGACAGCCGCCGGGAAGAAGCTGTTCCTGGCCCTGCTGGTCCGGCAACGGAGAGACCTGTAGCGCCTCCCGGATGGTGGGAGGGTAAACAGTCCATGGTTGGGGTGAGAGCAGTCCTTGGCGATGCTGAGCGCCCTCGGCAGACAACGCTTGCTTTGGACAGACTCAATGGAGGGGAGCGAGGAACCGGTGATGCGTTGGGCAATTTTCACCACCCTCTGCAATGCCTTCCGGTCGGAGACAGAGCAGTTGCCATACCATACTGTGGTACAGTTGGTAAGGATGCTCTCGATGGTGCAGCGGTAGAAGTTCACCAGGATCTGAGGAGACAGATGGACCTTCTTCAGTCTCCTCATGAAGAAGAGACGCTGGTGAGCCTTCTTGATCAGAGTTGAGGTATTGTGGGTTCAAGAGAGGTCATCAGAGATGTTGACTCCCAGGAACCTGAAGCAAGAAACACGTTCCACCTCCGTCCCGTTAATGTGGATGGGGGTGTGCGTGCCGCCCCTAGACTTCCTGTAGTCTACAATGAGCTCCTTGGTCTTCTTGTAGTTACAGGCCAGGTTGTTGTCAGCGCACCATGCTGCTAGGAGCTGGACCTCCTCCCTATAGGCCGACTCATCATTGTTGATGATGAGGCCAATCACCGTTGTATCATCTGCATACTTGATGATGGTGTTAGTACCATGTACAGGTGTGCAGTCATAGGTGAAGAGGGAGTAGAGGGGGCTCAGCACACAGCCCTGTGGAACGCCGGTGTTCAGGGTGAGGGTTGAAGAGGTGTGGTTGTCTGACCTAACAGACTGGGGTCTGTTGGTTAGAAAGTCCAGTATCCAGTTGCAGAGGGAGGGGTCGATGCCCAGGTTACCGAGTTTTGTGATCAGCTTAGATGGTATAATGGTGTTGAATGCTGAGCTGTAATCGATGAACAGCATTCTTACGTAAGTGTCTCTGTTGTCGAGGTGGGAGAGGGCGGAGTGAAGTGCCGTTGAGATGGCATCCTCCGTACTCCTGTTCTTGCGGTAGGCAAACTGATAGGGATCCAGTGTGGGGGGTAGGCAGCTTTTGAGGTGTGCCAGGACCAGCCTCTCGAAGCACTTGGTGATGATGGGGGTAAGTGCAACTGGGCGGAAGTCGTTGAGGCTTGCCGCAGTGGAGTGTTTTGGCACTGGCACGATGGAGGTGGTTTTAAGGCACGTGGGGACAACTGCTTGGGCAAGTGACAGGTTGAAGATGTCAGTCCAGACGTCTGTCAGCTGCGCAGCACAGGCCCTGAGCACGCGCCCGGGGATGCCGTCAGGGCCAGCAGCTTTACGTGCATTAGTCCTACTCAGTGCCACGTATACGTCGTAGGGGGTGAGTGTGAGGGGTTGGTGATCGGCAGGTAGCACAGCCTTGATGGCTGTCTCTAGATTGTCCCTGTCGAAGCGGCCATAGAAGTGGTTAAGCTCCTCAAGGAAGGAGGCGTCGCTGGATGTGGGGGTGGTGTTGGAGGGTCTGTAGTCCGTGATGGCCTGGATGCCTTGCCACATGCGTCGGGGGTCGGAGTTGTTGTTGAAGTGCTCCTCAATCCTGAGCTTATGGCAGTGCTTGGCCTTCTTGATGCCCCTCTTCAGGTTAGCCCTGGCTGAACTGTAGGCTCGAGCATCGCCTGACCTGAAAGTGGTGTCCCGTGCTTTCAGCAGTAGCCTGACCTCGCTGTTCATCCATGGCTTCTGATTCGGGAATATGGTCACCTGTTTGAGGGAGGTGACACTATTGATGGTGGAGTTTATAAAGTCCAGAACAGAGGATGTATAAGAATCAATGTCCGTGTGGGAGTCAAGGGTGGCCTGGGCTGCAAACGCCTTCCAGTCAGTGTTTCCAAAACACTGCTGAAGTGTGAAGTCCGCTTCCTCTGACCAGACTTTAACTGTCCTCACAGTTGGTTTAACCCGTCTGATGAGTGGGGAGTACTTAGGGAGCAGGAACAATGAGACGTGATCAGACTGACCAAGGTGGGGAAGGGGGATGGCTTTGTAAGCTTCAGCCATGTTGGTGTAGACTTTGTCCAGTGTCTTGTCTACTCTAGTGGGGAAGGAGACATGTTGGTGGAATTTGGGGAGTACAATCTTCAGGTTAGAGTGATTGAAGTCACCCGCAACAATGAAGGCTGCCTCGGGGTTGTGCGTCTGTTGATTGCTAATGGCAGTATGCAGCTCTTTCATTGCAAGCTTGGCATTAGCATCAGGAGGGATATAGGCTGCAGTCACAACAGTGGAGGTGAACTCTCTGGGCAGATAGAACGGTCTGCATCTAACCAAGAGGAACTCAAGGTTAGCTGAGCAGTGACTCTCGATGATGGTGGAGTCCGTGCACCATGCTTTATTTACATAAATGCACAGACCCCCACCTCTGGTCTTACCGGAGTCTGTTGTCCTGTCCGCTCGGAGTAAATGACGCCCCGATAGCTGGATGGCGCTATCAGGAACGTCGGTGTTGAGCCAAGTTTCCGTGAAGGTCAGGATGTTGCAGTCCTTGATCCAGCTGTGGGAGGTGATCCTTAGTCGGAGTTCGTCCATTTTGTTTGCCAGTGAGCGCACGTTGGCGAGGAAAAGGCTAGGAATCGCTACCCTGTGTGGGGCTAGCACTAACCTGGCCTTTAACCCACCTCTGTGTCCCCGGCGGTGCTTTCGTACGCGTCGCCGTCTGTTGGTGCTTCTGGTCGGCCGAGCTGGCTTGGTGCGCGCTGATGTTCTCCCGCTCCGTTGCTCCACGTCTGCGTCTCCGTGGCTCCGCAGGCGTTCTACAGCCCCGCGGCTCTGCTGATGGTCTCCAGCCCCGGGGCTCACCTGGCGTTCTCCAGCTCCGCGGGTCGGGTGGCGTTCTCCAGCTCCGCGGGTCAGGTGAGCTCCACGGGTCGCTTGAGCTCCGCGGGTCGCGTGAGGTCCGCGGGTCAGGTGAGGTCCGCTGGTCGGGTGAGGTCCGCGGGTCGGGTGAGGTCCGCGGGTCGCGTGAGCTTCGCGGGTCGCGTGAGCTCCGCGGGTCGGGTGACGTTCTCCAGCTCCGCGGGTCGCTTGAGCTCCACAGGTCGCTTGAGCTCCACGGGTCGCGTGAGGGCCGCGGGTCGGTTGGGCTCCGCGGGTCTGGTGAGGTCTCCAACCCCGCGGCTCACCTGGCGGTCTCCAGTCGGGTGCTCTGTTGCTCTGATGAGCTCAGACGGAAGACGGAGATCGCCCAAAAAGTTGTTGCAGCCGCAGGAACCGAAGTCCAGAAGTTCCTGTCGGCTGTACGAAATGGATACAAGACTGTTCCGAGTCAGCAGCCATGAAACAGGTAAGGGAATCGTCGCTATTTTTCCCATTTTTGGGAGACACAGGGCGTCGCGATGTGCCCGCGCCGCCGCCATTTTGGAACCGAAGAGAATTGTGGCAGAGAATTCCACAGATTCACCACTCTCGGTGTAAAAAATGATTTCCTCATCTCGGTCCTAAAAGTCTCCCCTCGTATCCTTAAACTGTGACCCCTAGTTCCGAACTTCCTCAACATCGGGAATAATCTTCCTGCATCTTGCCTGTCCAACCCCTTAAGAATTTTGTTCAAAAGGGAACTGCAGATGCTGGAATATCTGTTACCTATGAGGAACAGCACCTCATATTCTGTCTGGGGACCTTGCGTCCTTATGGCATTAACATTGAATTCTCCCAATTTGGTTAGCCCTTGCTGTCTCCTCCCCTTCCTTAACCCTCTAGCTGTCTCCTCCCACCCTCCCATCCGCCCGCCCTCGGGCTCCTCCTCCTCCTCCCCTTTTCCTTCTTTCTTTCCCCCCCCCCACCCCCCATCAGTCTGAAGAGGGGTTTCGGCCCGAAACGTCGCCTATTTCCTTCACTCCATAGATGCTGCTGCACCCGCTGAGTTTCCCCAGCAATTTTGTGTACCCTTAAGAATTTTGTAAGTTTCTATATGATCAAGGACAGTCAAAAGCCCATAGCTTTCTTAAAAATTAAGAGGAGTGAATGAAATTTTCAGTTATTATAGATTGAAGCATTCTGAAACAAATATAAACAATCTTACTTGGATGACCTGAAATTAAAGCATATAATAGTTAGTTACCCAATTGTAGCTAATTACAAAATTCAATTACTAGATCTAAACATCTATCCATTCCGTAAGAACAAGTTAACATTTTTAAATAGCCTAAGTGTTCAAGTAACATTCACACAATAATTCACAATATAACATGATTTTTAAATCTCATGGTCATGAATTTATAGGCCAAATGGAAGGAATTTAGTGTTTAATTCCTGTAAATTAAATGGCCATTTTAATCATCTTGCGAGTAGGTTTTTGTGGAACACGCTGGTTTGGAACGTTGCATTTGCGGTGAATTTAAACCTCGTATCGGCAGGAAAAATACTGCCGGTTCGTATATTTACATAATGACATTTGCGCAACGTGAAATTTTGATTAAAGGCATCCTAAGAAGCAAGTTTATATATAAAATAAACAGCTTTCCTTTACATGTCCCGTACATGAAATCCGTCCCCGTTGACGGCTTTAGAAGAGTATTTTTAATTTACTCCTGTTCGTTAAAATATCCAGTGCAGTTTAAAACAACTTAATAAAACAGCACGAAGCGATTATTCTTTAGCAGTTAAACAGCCTGACAGAAATCGATTTGATCAGGCTGGAGAAACAAGGCACCCACCGAGGGGGCCTCAAAGGCGCCAAAGTCGCGCACACGAGCAGCGACAGATCTGCAGCGCCGCTGAAGGTAAGTTTTGTAACATACCTATCCACTACGGATACAGACTCTCAGCCCACCAAGTCCACGCCGACCAACGATCCCCGTACATTAATGCTATCCTACACACAACTTGGGACAATTTACACTTGTACCAAGCCAATCAACCTACAAACCTGTACGTCTTTGGAGTGTGGGAGGAAACCGGAGCTCCCAGAGAAAACCCACATGGTCATGTGGAGAAACTCCACATGGATAGCAATAAAATGTTAATTTTTGTGGAAGTGCATTCTTGCTATTTGATTTTCTAAAGCATCCATTGCATTTATTTGTATTTCTTGCTGTATTGTTACGGGAAAGTTTCTTCACTGGAATTGATTGTGCTGAGCTTGTGGAAATCAATGATCCGCCAGTACAAATGAGTGAACATTGTTGATTTTGGGCTAAATTCAAACAAAGTATTTTGTATCGGTGGCAATGTGAGCTGTGAGGAGGATGCAAGGAGGCTGCAAGGTGACTTGGATAGGTTGGATGAGTGGGCAAATGCATGGCAGATGCAGTATAATGTGGATAAATGTGAGGTTATCCACTTTGGTGGCAAAAACAGGAAAGTAAACTATTATCTGAATGGTGGCCAATTAGGAAAAGGGGAGATGCAACGAGACGTGGGTGTCATGGTACACCAGTCATTCAAAGTTGGCATGCAGGTGCAGCAGGCAGTGAAGAAAGCGAATGGTATATTAGCATTCATAGCAAAAGGATTTGAGTATAGGAGTAGGGAGGTTCTACTGCAGTTGCACAGAGTTTTGGTGAGACCACACCTGGAGTACTGCGTACAGTTTTGGTCTCCAAATCTCAGGAAAGACATTCTTGCCATAGAGGGAGTACAGAGAAGGTTCACCAGACTGATTCCTGGGATGTCAGGACTTTCATATGAAGAAAGACTGGATAGACTCGGCTTGTACTCGCTATAATTTAGAAGATTGAGGTCTTATAGAAACTTGCAAAATTCTTAAGGGATTGGACAGGCTAGATGCAGGAAGATTGTTCCCGATTGTTGGGGAAGTCCAGAACAAGGGGTCACAGTTTAAGGATAAGGGGGAAATCTTTTAGGACTGAGATGAGAAAAACATTTTTCACACAGAGTGGTGAACATCTGGAATTCTCTGCCACAGAAAGTAGTTGAGGCCAGTTCATTGGCTATATTTAAGAGGGAGTTAGATGTGGCCCTTGTGGCTAAATGGATCAGGGCGTATGGAGGTAAGGCAGGTACAGGATACTGAGTTGGATGATCAGCCATGATCATATTGAATGGCGGTGCAGGCTCGAAGGGCCGAATGGCCTACTCCTGCACCTATTTACTATGTTTCTATTCTCATTGTTATTCACCTGATGGAGAAAATGATAGGAAATCAGATGCTAATATCACAGGATGTCCAATAACACTTCTGACTCTGATTGTTGTTAATGTTTCATAAATGAACTCTTTTTGTAAATGTAAATTTTTTTCCTGAATATGATGGAAATGAGCAGCACAGCTGGTAAAGCCCCTGCCTCACAGCGCCAGAAATCCAGGTTCATTCCTGACCTCGGGTGTTGTCTGTGTGGAATTTGCATGTTCTCTCTTTGACAGAATGAGTTTCCACCGGTTGTCCTCCGGTTTCCTTCCACATCCCAAAGACATGTGAGTTTTGAAGGTTAATTGGTTTCTGTAAATTGTCCCTAGTTTGTAGGGAGTGGATGAAAAATTGGGATAATATGGAACAATATGTGCAGGAGTAGAGGCCATTCGGCCCTTCAAGCCAGCACCGCCATTCAATGTGATCATGGCTGATCATCCACAATCAGTACCCTGTTCCTACCTTCTCCACATATCCCCTGACTCCGCTATCTTTAAGAGCCCTATCTAGTTCTCTCTTGAAAGTATCCAGAGAACCGGCCCCCACCGCCCTCTGAGGCAGAGAATTCCACAGACTCACAACTCCATGTGTTAAAAGTGTTTCCTCATCTCTGTTCTAAATGGCTTATCTCTTATTCTTAAACTGTGGCCCCTGGTTCTGGACTCCCTCCAAAATGCGCAACATGTTCCCTTAACCCTTAATCTTATGTTTCAATAAGATCCCCTCTCATTGAACAGGTGATCGATTGTTGACGCGGTGTGCTATAGGGCCTGTTTCTATGCTGTATCTTTAAACAAAACCATTCGCAGTTTTTATTACCAATTATAATCTGTCTCACCAGAGCTGTATTGAAATCATTGAACGCAGAAAATTAATGAAGGTAATAATCAGATGTCCACAGTGCAGTTTTATGTTTAATTTAATGTGGCTCACAAATAAATTGACTGTATTAAATTTAGCCCTTTAGTAATCGAAATTTAGCACAATATCTTTCTTCAGTTATGACTGTACCTAATCCCAGCTCACTGTCTCGATATTCAGAGTTCAATTAACTTGGCAGATAAACTTTAAATATTCCCACTGATATATATTCCCTATAATAATAATAATATATCTTTTATTGTCATTGCACGTCAGTGCAACGAGATTTAGTGTGCAGCTCCACTGATGTACAAGAAAGGTAAATAAATACAATACATAAATAAACAAGCTGAATTGATTGACGTGACCATCTGAGGGAGAATGTCCAAAGGGGGTGGGTGGGGGGGGCACTCATTAGGGCCGGTTCAGAGCCGCTATAGCTCTTGGGATAAAACTGTTCCTGAGTCTGGAGGTTCGGGCGTAGAAGGCCTTGTAACGTCTGCCGGAGGGAAGTAGTTGAAACAGACCGTGGCAGGGGTGTGATGAGTCCTTATGGATGCTGAGGGCCTTCCTGAGGCACCGCGTGTGGTAGATGCCCTCCAAGGCTGGTAGCTCTGTCCCGATGATCCGCTGCGCTCTGTTGACGACGCGCTGAAGAGCTCTCCTCTCCGCCTCCGTGCAGCTGAGATACCACACAGAGATGCCATACGTTAGTATGCTCTCTGTGGTGCAGCGGTAGAACTGCATCTGGAAATGTAATTATTCTACTGAATTTTGTTTACAAAAAGACTCAATGGCCCGAATAAGTCTAGATATTAAGTAGAATAAATGTAATTACAAAGAATAATATTTTCAAAATAAGGGGAGGAAACCCCCACAAGTGCTGGAGTAATTCAGGAGATCAGGCAGCATCTCTTTAGGACATGGACAGGCCATGTTTTAGTCTGAAGAAAGGCAACGTTACAGACGAGAACTGAGTCACTCCCACACTTTGTTTTATTTGTGGCAAACCAGCATCTGCAGTTCCTTGTAGCTACTTAAACTGGGATGTATTGATCCTTCTCATAGTTTGAATCTACTGTAAATGAAGTGGTTTCACAAGCAATGTACTGTGTAAGTGTTGAAAGTATATTTATAATTTGTTACAATACAAGAAAATGGACAAATTGTAACAAACGTGGATCGATTTCCCAAGATTAACGATGTTTTACATTTCACTTACATTTACATCCATACGCTCAGGGGCTATAATAAGATCCTTGGTTTAACCAGCAAAATTAAATGCACCGCTCCATAGTAATGGACAGCAGCGGTGCGATTCAATTGTAAAGTGAATTGCAAACTTCCCTGGACTGTCTGAATGATGCTTGTGTCCCCGCTCACTGTTCACATTGTTCCCAATGTAAGGTGCAAGATATAACCACATAACAATAACCATATAACAATTACAGCACGGAAACAGGCCATCTCGACCCTTCTAGTCCGTGCCGAACACGTATTCTCCCCTAGTCCCATATACCTGCGCTCAGACCATAACCCTCCATTCCTTTCCCGTCCATATACCTATCCAATGTATTTTTAAATGATAAAATCGAACCTGCCTCCACCACTTCCACTGGAAGCTGATTCCACACAGCTACCACTCTCTGAGTAAAGAAGTTCCCCCTCATGTTACCCCTAAACTTCTGTCCCTTAATTCTCAAGTCATGTCCCCTTGTTTGAATCTTCCCTACTCTCAGTGGGAAAAGCTTATCCACGTCAACTCTGTCTATCCCTCTCATCATTTTAAAGACCTCTATCAAATCCCCCCTTAACCTTCTGCGCTCCAAAGAATAAAGCCCTAATTTGTTGTTCGATGCGTGATGAGCTTCTCTACGCTTGGTCGTAGTCGATGATTGAAAAGCCATGTTCATCGAGTCCATTTAAAAGGAACCCAAGAAGTGAATTTTAAAGTGAAAGTAAAGATGGGATATTTTGTTTTGAATTAGTAGAATTAACAATTGCATGTGTTTTTTTATTTAGTGAATGCAAAATATATTTTTCCCAATGTGGAAATGTCAAAGACTAGAGGGCAAAGCTTTGTGAGAAGGGCAGAGTTTGAAGAAGATATACAGGGTACGTTCTTTCACACAAAGGGTGGTGTGCCTGGAATGTGCTGCCAGGGGAGGTGGTGGAAGCAGACACAATTGTGGGATTGAAGTAAGTAAGTAATATTTAGTTATATAGCACTTTTAAATCAAATCACTTTGAAGCCAAAGTGCTTTACAGAGATTAGATTAGATTAGATTTCCATACATCCATATCAAAAGACAAAAAGACAGAGTACACGATAGAATTCATCATGAAACGTCCCCCACAGCAGAATCCACTGTGAGGGAAGGCACCAACAAGACCAGTTCTCCTCCTCCTCCTCATAGTCCACCCGAGGTCGGGGTCTATATGTGGCCGCCTCAGCCAGCCCGGTGTTTTCAGGCCCTCTTGCCGTGAAGCTGGAACATCGGCGTCGGGTGAACACTCTTCAGCGGCTTGGACTGAAGCGGCCGCTTCATCCCCGGAGACTGCGGCACCCAAAGACCTCAGGCCGCGCCGGTTGGAGCACCGACTCTGGCTATCTTGGATCCCAGGCTGCACGATGTCTTACATTCAGCGCCGCCCGCCCGCCCGCGGCTGGACGCTCCGCAGCCACAGCTCCTCGATGTTGTAAGTCGGCGGTCACAGCGCCCCGGAGCTTACCGCATGGCGACCCGGTAAGGCATCGCCCGCTCCGTGTTGGTGACCCAGCGTTGCACCACTGGCGAAGCTGTGGTCCCGGCAGGAAACGCCGCTCCAGCGCTGCTCCAGCTCGATGGTAGGCTGCACGGAGAGGATGAAGATGCGGTTCGGAGGAAAACCGACCAGGTAGGACTGGGATTAACACAGTCCCCCCCCCCCCCCCATTAATGATTAGACCTCCTTTGAGGCTTCTAGATAGGTATGCGGATGTACAGGGAATAGAAACGTAGACAATAGGTGCAGGAGTAGACTATTCGGCCCTTCGAGCCTGTACTGCCATTCAATGTGATCATGGCTGATCATCCAACTCAGTATCCTGTACCTGCCTTCTCTCCATACCTCCTGATCCCCTTAGCCACAAGGGGCACATCTAACTCCCTCTTAAATATAGCCAATGAACTAGCCTCAACCATCCTCTGTGGCAGAGAATTCCACAGATTCACCGCTCTCTGTGTGAAAAATGTTTTTCCCAACTCGGTCCTAAAAAACTTCCGCCTTATCCTTAAACTGTGACCCCTTGTTCTGGACTTCCCCAACAATCTTCCTGCATCTACCCTGTCCAACCCCTTAAGAATGTTGTAAGTTTCTATAAGAACCCCCCTCAATCTTCTAAATTCTAGTGGGTACAAGCCAAATCTATCCAGTCTTTCTTCATATGAAAGTCCTGACATCCCAAGAATCAGTCTGGTGAACCTTCTCTGTACTCCCTCCACGGCAAGAATGTCTTTCTCAGATTAGGAGACCAAAACTGTACACAATACTCCAGGTGTGGTCTCACCAAGACCCTGTACAACTGCAGTAGAAATTCCCTGCTCCTATTCTCAATTCCTTTTGCTATGAATGCTAACATACCATTCGCTTTCTTCACTGCCTGCTGCACCTGCATGCCTACTTTTAATTACTGGTGTACCATGACACCCAGGTCTTGTTGCATCTCACGAGTAACACGATAAGGGCTATTTAACTGGTTGCAGGTGTTCATTCATGCAGAACAATGAAAGGAATTAATTGACAAGGTGGAATATTATATTTAAAGTGAGAATTTACCTTCTTGATTCTATTGTCGTTTCAGAAGAAAAATTGGCACAGCACCACAGAATAGTATTGGAAGAAATACTAAAATGTGGAACTCACTGAAGTGTGAAGTTTGAAGCAGAATCTGTTGAAGTGAAAGCTTGGTGTGCAGGAAAGAGAAAGTAATAGAATAATGTGATGAGAAAATGTCTGGAGATAATTGGAACAGTGGGAGGTTTGTGTGAGACTAGTTGGATTCAATGATCTGTTTTGATTCATGACATTCTATTCAACTGCTACTTTATTACCAATTCTCTTGAAATATTTTCGTATTCTGTGTTCCAACAATGGTCATCGAGTCATAAATGATGGAAACAGGTCCTTCAGCACAACTTGCCCAAGATGCCCCATCTACACTAGTCCCACAGGCCCGCGCGCAGCCCATATCACTCTAAACCTTATCAATCCACGTACCTGTCCAAATGTTTTTAAATGCTCTTAGAAATATAGAAAATAGGTGCAGGAGTAGGCCATTCGGCCCTTAGAACCTGCACTGACATTTGATATGATCATGGCTGATCATCCAACTCAGTATCCCATCCCTGCCTTCTCTCCATACCCCCTGATCCCTTTAGCCACAAGGGCCACATCTAACTCCCTCTTAAATATAGCCAATGAACTGGCCTCAACTACCTTCTGTGGCAGAGAATTCCACAGATTCACCACTCTCTGTGTAAAAAATGATTTCCTCATCTCGGTTCTAAAAACCTTCCCTCTTATCCTTAAACTGTGACCCCTAGTTCTGGACTTCCCCAACATCGGGAATGATCTTCCTGCATCTTGCCTGTCCAACCCCTTAGGAATTTTGTAAGTTTCTATAAGATCCCCCCTCAGTCTTCTGAATTCCAATGTGTACAAGCCGAGTCTATCCAGTCTTTCCTCATATGAAAGTCCTGCCATCCCAGGAATCAGTCTTACAGTGGCTGCCTCAACTACCTGCTCTGGCAGTGTGTTCGATATACCCATCACCCTCTGTGTGAAAAAGTTGCCCCTCGGGTTCCTATTATATCTTTTCCCTCTCACTTTAAATCTGTGTCCCCTGGTTCTTAATTCCCTTTGGGTGAAAGACATAACCTATAAAAAGGGAAAAAGGCCAGATTTCTACAAGGGATTTATACAAGCAGTAATTCTGTAAAACAAAATTGGAGGGTAATATTAAACCAATGTAGAGAAATTAATATGCTTTCAATCTCCATTTGAACATATTGTGGAACTGTTAAAACTTGACTCAATAAGTTGGGCCAATTAGGCATGAATCATTTAAACAGCCATAGACGTGAAACAAACGGAAGAATGTAGGAAGGAACTGTAGATGCTGGTTTACACCAAAATTAGACACAAAATGCTGGAGTAACTCAGCAGATCAGGCAGCATCTATGGAGAAAAGGAATAGGTGACATTTTGCGTCGAGACCTTTCCTCAGACTGAGAGTCAGATTCAGATTCAGATTCAACTTTAATTGTCATTGTCGGTGTACAGTACAGAGACAACGAAATGCAGTTAGCATCTCCCTGGAAGAGCGACATAGAATATGATTTCAATAAATAAATCTATTTAAATGCATACAGTCATAGACTTCTTTTTTCCTGTGGGAGGAGTGTCCGGGGGGGGGGGGGGTGATTGTTTGTCACCGAGGTACGTTGTTGAGTAGAGTGACAGCCGCAGGGAAGAATCTGTTCCTGGACCTGCTGGTCCGGCAACGGAGAGACCTGTAGCGCCTCCCGGATGGTAGGAGGGTAAACAGTCCATGGTTGGGGTGAGAGCAGTCCTTGGCGATGCTGAGCGCCCTCTTCAGACAACGCTTGCTTTGGACAGACTCAATGGAGGGGAGCGAGGAACCGGTGATGCGTTGGGCAATTTTCACCACCCTCTGCAATGCCTTCCGGTCGGAGACAGAGCAGTTGCCATACCATACTGTGATACAGTTGGTAAGGATGCTCTCGATGGTGCAGCGGTAGAAGTTCACCAGGATCTGAGGAGACAGATGGACCTTCTTCAGTCTCCTCAGGAAGAAGAGACGCTGGTGAGCCTTCTTGACCAGAGTTGAGGTATTGTGGGTCCAAGAGAGGTCATCGGAGATGTTGACCCCCAGGAACCTGAAGCTGGAAACACGTTCCACCTCCGTCCCGTTAATGTGGATGGGGGTGTGCGTGCTGCCCCTGGACTTCCTGAAGTCTACAATGAGCTCCTTGGTCTTCTTGGAGTTAAGGGCCAGGTTGTTGTCAGCGCACCATGCTGCTAGGAGCTGGACCTCCTCCCTGTAGGCCGACTCATCGTTGTTGCTGATGAGGCCAATCACCGTTGTATCATCTGCATACTTGATGATGGTGTTAGTACCATATACAGGTGTGCAGTCATAGGTGAAGAGGGAGTAGAGGAGGGGGCTCAGCACACAGCCCTGTGGAACGCCGGTGTTCAGGGTGAGGGTTGAAGAGGTGTGCTTGTCTAACCTAACAGACTGGGGTCTGTTGGTTAGAAAGTCCAGTATCCAGGGGAGACAGAACTAGAGATATAAAGAGATAAAAAGAACAAATGATGAAAGGTATACAAAGGACAAATCAAGGCCAGAGCAATGATTCAGGAAAGATGGAGCCCACAATGATCTATTGTTGCCGGTGGAGAAGGTGAGAATGAGTGAACGTGCGAGTGAAATAGTGAAACCAAGTTGGACCACAGTGAAACTAATTGGACGACTAGGGTGGGGGAGGGACGGAGAGAGAGGGAATGTGAGATTGAAAGCAAACTTACTTATTTACATCCAATATCTCACAAAAATACTGTTTAATAATACTACTGCTTCTTCTTAGCTCTGGTTCCCTGTTGCAGCCATTAAAATGAGAAATTGCTGCATCCCCACGGATTCTATCCACACCAGCCTAATCCCTGGGTTGAATGGAACGTTATGCCCCTGTCCCACTTAGGAACCCTGAACAGGAACCTCTGGAGACGTTATGCCCCACACAAGGTTTCCGTGCGGTTCCCGGAGGTTTTTGTCAGTCTCCCTACCTGCTTCCACTATCTGCAACCTCCGGCAACCACCTGCAATCTCCAGGAACCGCACGGAAACCTTGGGTGGGGCGCAAAGTCTCCATAGGTTTCCGTTCAGGTTTCCTAAGTGGGACAGGGGCTTAAGGCATTCGGGCCGCACAGCTGAAGTCATTACATTGGGGTGGCAAGTAGATCCTGTTATAGAGGTTGTGACATATAGTGCATTTAAACCTCAAACTGAATCACTGTTGAGATTGCACCAAGTAGCCAGCACTTCTGATTTCAATTCAGCGATTCAGCTGGAAAGTGGTCGTGACTTCCTATCTACCCCATTGGAGATCAATAATTGTTCTTTACTGAACTTTCCCTTGTACAGAATGTTATTCACTTTATCCTGTGTCTGTACACTGTGGATGGCTTGATTGTAATCACGTATAGTCTTTTCACTGACATTGAAACATAGAAACATAGACATTTGGTGCAGGAGTAGGCCATTCGGCCCTTCGAGCCTGCACCGCCATTCAATATGATCATGGCTGATCATCCAACTCAGTATCCCGTACCTGCCTTCTCTCCATACCCCCTGATCCCTTTAGCCACAAGGGCCACATCTAACTCCCTCTTAAATATAGCCAATGAACTGGCCTCAACTACCTTCTGTGGCAGAGAGTTCCAGAGATTCACCACTCTCTGTGTGAAAAATGTTTTTCTCATCTCGGTCCTAAAGGATTTCCCCCTTATCCTTAAACTGGGACCCCTTGCCCTGGACTTCCCCAACATCGGGAACAATCTTACTGCATCTAGCCTGTCCAACTCCTTAAGAATTTTGTAAGTTTCTGTAAGAACCCCCCTCAATCTTCTAAATTCCAGCGAGTACAAGCCGAGTCTATGCAGTCTTTCTTCATATGAAAGTCCTGACATCCCAGGAATCAGTCTGGTGAACCTTCTCTGTACTCCCTCTATGGCAAGAATGTCTTTCCTCAGATTAGGAGACCAAAACTGTACGCAATACTCCAGGTGTGGTCTCACCAAGACCCTGTACAACTGCAGTAGAACCTCCCTGCTCATATACTCAACTCCTTTTGCTATGAATGCTGGATAGCACTCAACAAAAAAAGCATTTCACATGACCTTTCACAAAGATCTGAGGCCATAGAATTTTAAAACTGAATCAATGAACGCTGCCACCAAAACAACAAATAAAACCGGAGGCAATAAAATTTGCTGCAACCTTAGCCATGCTCTCACTTCACTCTTGCATTGGGGAGTAGGTATCAGAGTCTGACAACTGTGACCTCCAGGTTCAGGAACAGCTTCTTCTCAGCAACCATCTTGAACATTACAGGAATGAGTAGGTTAACCTATGATGAGTGCTTGTCGGCACTGGTCCAGTACATCCTGGAGTCTAGAAGAACGAGGGCGACCTCATTGATACGTACAGAGGGGAGGGGAGGAGAGGAGAGAGGGAAGGAGAGGTGGGTAGGAAAGGGGAGAGGAGAGGAGAAGTGCGAAGGAGAGGAGCGGAGGAGCGGAGGAGAGAAGAGCAGAGTGGAGTGAGAGGAGGTGAGGAGGGGAGGGTGGGAGAGGAGAGAGGAGGAGGAAAGAGCAGAGAGCGGGGTATAAGACAACAGGAGAAAGGAGAAGGGAGATAAAGAAAGGATAGGAGGGGAGGAGGGGGAGGAGAGGGAGGAGAGGGCAGGAGAGTGGATGAGGGGAGGGGAGAGAGGAGAGGAAAATAAAGTACAATAGAGGATGGGGAGGGTAGAGGAGAGGAGAGGGGAGAGGAGGGGTGAGGAGAGGAGGGAAGGAGAGGAGAGGAGAAGAAAGGCGACAAACTCACCACGATATTACACTTATCTTTGTTGCTGGATTTGAGCAGACGGGAGAAGAGAGGGGAGGTGAGGGAAGGAGCGGAGTGGAGGTATGGAGAAGAGAGGAGGGCAGGCGGTGGGAGTGGATAGGAGGTGAGAATTGAAGGGAGGAAAGGGGAGGTAATGAGATGAGAGGAGCGGTGGGTGGAGAGGAGATGAGGAGAGGGGAGAGGAGGTGAGAGGAGGGAGGAGGGGGGAGGATGGGAGAGGAGGGGGGAGGAAGGGGGAGGGGGGAGGAGAGGGGAGGAGAGGGAAGGAAGGGAGGGGAATGGGAGGAGAGGAGACAATATTTCACCTCCACCTTATTATAATTATCTTTGGTGCTGGTTTTGAGGGGAGGTGAGAGGAGAGGAGGAGATGTGGGAAGATGAAGGGAGGCGAGGGAGGGGAGAGGAGAGGAGAGGCGGGGATGAGAGGAGCGAAGATCGAATGAGAGGGCAAGAGAAGAGAGGGGAGGAGAGGAGAGCAGGGGGGGGGGGAGAGGGGAGGAGGGGACGCAGGTGACGGACCTCCTCAATCTGCCACCAGCAGTATTGGCGAAATCAACTATTAGACCGCCGGTGATGTCACCCGTGAAGTCTCCCACAAAGACTGTTGAACCACCGCCTGATATGATGTCTCCCTCCTCTCCAGCAGAGGGCCTGAACCTTAAACGTGTGGGACGGGTTTGTAGGCCAAACCCTAAGTACAAAGTCTGTATTAAATACTGATTACAGGTTTCCATTACCTAGGCCACATTATATTCCTCCTTACTTATCTCCTTCACGGTCTAGTCACGATTTATAAAGCACTATCTTCTTACTATACATTGAAAGTTTTAGTTTTATGCTTATTTAGTTGCTAACTAGACGGGGCTACATACTGGATTGCTAGGGAGCAAGCGTGACTGAGCCACATATTGGATAACTAGATAGCTAGCGAGATAGCTACATATTGGATAGCTAGGTAGCTAGCTAGATAGCTCTATACTGAAAAGATTGGTAGCTAGCAAATTGAACTACATACCTTGATAGCTAGGTAGGTAGCTAGACTGCGCTTAATGCTGGATAGATAGATAGCTCCCTAGACTGAGCTACATACCCGATAGCTAAATAGCTAGCTAGTATGAGTTACATACTGGATAGCTACGTAGCTAGTGAGATGGCTACATAATGGATAGATAGCTAGCTGGTCTGAGCAACATACTGGATAGCTAGACAGCTAGCTAGACTGAGCCACATACTGGATAGCTAGACAGCTAGCTAGACTGATCTACCTACTGGATAGTTAGATATCTCGCTAGACTGATCTGCATACTGGATAGCTACGTAGCTAGTGAGATGGCTACATAATGGATCGATAGATCGCTAGCTAGTCTGAGCAACATACTGAATAGCTAGACAGCTAGTTCCTTTTGCAATTTACTTTTAGTCCTAGATTGCAGCATCTGCATTCTCTTGTATCTCATTTTAAATAACCCAGTTATTGCTTATTATTATGATCAGCATTGGTCTTTCCTTACATCAGTTCGATTTAGATTCATCCTTTGCATCAATGTATTCAGTCATTGTTTGCCTTACTGATCTATAAAAAGATATTTGGTTAAAAAAAAACACATTGATAAAGAAAATAAATGTGAGGCTTACACAGTTTGCAGTATCATGCCTTCAACTAACTACCACAACCTGTTTTACCTAATTACACTTTTATATCAGAGAACTCCAAAATTCCTGCGAATGAAATCAAATGGCAAAGAAACTCTACTAATATAATAAATATTTAGTACAATTTCAAGGAGCTTTGTCGGGTTGCAATAGGTTCTTTAATTTGATAATGTCACTGTTCTAATGATTTCTTACTGGTCAGAAATATTCAATGCATTCTCAAACAAGGACGTCAGAAATCAGGGTGAAAGAGGGGCAGCAGAGCGGGAAGGAGAAGGAGCAACTGATTTAGCTCAGAGATTGGGTGAGGGAGAGGAATGCCAGTCTGATCAGTGAAGTGAGAATCACTGGAACAGAAGAGAGGGACAAAGAGCACAAAGGCTTCAGTCTCTATTCACATTGACAACCAAATAAAAATGGAAACATGTAATTAAGAATCTAACAGAAAATATTTTCAGTTAGCTTTGAACTGTGTCTTTATTAGTAAGAAACTTGATTACAATCTTTAAAATGCAAAATAATTCAGCTACCAAAAATTTGTAATTAAAACGGAGAATTCAGGAGATACCCAGCAAGTCAGACAGCATCTGTGTAGGACAAAACACAGCTCACATTTCAGGATGATAATCTTTCATCAACAAATGTTATCAAACCTGTTGAGTATTTTCCATTATTAAAGGGCCTGTCCCACTGTACGAGGTATTTCAAGAGTTCTCCCGAGTTCTCCCCTGATTCGAGCTCGTGTAATGTACATAGAGGGTACGTAGGAGCTCGTGGATGTCACGTAGCTGCTCGTACGAGTAACGATAGGTACTCGGGAAATCTGGTAAACTCGTGACATGTTTTCAACACTGTGAAAAATCTCCACGAGTAAAAAAATACACGTGATGAAAAAAATTGTTACTTTATACTCGTACGAGCCCCTACATAACCGCTACGTACATTACACAAGCTCGAATCAGGGGAGAAGTCGGGAGAACTTTTGAATTACCTCGTACAGTGGGACAGGCCCTTAACTATTGTAGTCACTTACTACCAATGAATTCCCACGGACAGCAGTTTCTTCTTCACTTGAAATCTTTCCTTCATAGGATCCAAGTGAATGCCCCTGAGAAAAACCATTCCCTTAATTCCAGATGCCAAGACCAACTTTACAAATTTTGGACGGGCAATGCTGAGACCCTCTGGAAGAGTGCTCTATGTGAGTGATTGGAATAAACGACACGTTCCTTCATAAAGACTGGTGGGTCATGCACAGGGCATTCTTCAATGAGAAATGTCTCGTAGGCTTCACCAACTAAAACGGAAAATACAAAATAAGAACAAATCAGGGTGTTGGCGTTATTGATTAATGTTAAAAGAAAAATTAGTTCATGATCGAACACAATTCAGTGCTCTTGAATTGGATTGTTCCAACATTGCCTTGGCTACCAATGCATCGTGCCATCACTACAATGCTCCCAATGAAATATGGTTGCTCTGAAGAAATAGATTGGTTACTTTGGACATACAAAGGTAATCGTCATCACGGAGCTCCCTTTCTTCCGTGTAAATTATCCTCTCCTTATTTCTTAGAAAGAAAGCCAAAAATCACCTAATTACATGTTTCAAGTCAGATATGTGGTTAAACTGTAAAATATGGAAGTTAGTTACATAATATGCAACATATTCTATGAATTACATTTAATTGACATGGTGGTAGTCAGAAGGTCATTATCTCATCTCACTTATTTATTGTCATGCACAGGAGTCACTCATTTTGATTTTCACTTTTACAAACAGAATTACCTGTTGCTCTTTTGATTCTTTTAACCAACACTGTGTCTTACTTTATTTCCTCAGTGGCTCCTCCCAAATATTTTATGACCTGTAATGAGAAAATTTGGTGCAAACTGTGATTCATAAGGACCCAAATAAATTGTTTCTACTTCTTGATTATTTCCACCAGGGGCGCCGTACGATAGAAGCATCACCAACAGTATGTCTGTCTTTGCATTTTTAATTTTTTTAAATGAGTTTTAAAAGTATGTGTTAATGTTCCCTGGTTTGTTTTAGGCGGGGGGTGGGGGAGGGGGGGAACACTTTGTCAATCTCGTACCTTGCAGGAGATGCGATTGTTTTCCGGATCATATCTCCGGTCACTCTGCAGCCTAACACCATGGAGCAGGAGGCCTTGCTTGGGACTGACTTTGAGCCCCACCACGGGGTGAAGGACTTGCCATCAGAGCCGATCCCTTGCCTGGGATCGAGGCTCCAAATGCAGCTTACAGATTTCACCATTGAGGAGCTCACAGTCTCGGGTAGAGACCGATGTCGGGAAGCTCCAGTCGCAGAAGGTTTCGACCAGCCCCGACCCGGGGTCAGATCACCCGGCGCGGGGGAGTTGAGGTTCCCCCCAATGCAGGGGCTTGATCGCCCCGATGCGGAAGGCCCAACAACGGGCTACGGGAGCCAAGATCACCCCATCAACAGAAGGCTCGTGGCCCCCGACGGCTGGAGAACAAAGAAGGCAAGAGATTTAATTTTTCTTCGTCTTCCATCACAGTGAGGAATGTGGAGGAGTCACTGTGATGGATGTTTATGTTAAAGGCAAAGACAAAGGCAAATTTATTTGTATAGCACCATTCGTGCAAACAGCAATTCAAGGTGCTTTACAGGAAAGAAAAAATAAAATAGTCAATAATTAAAAATTGCAAAATAAGTATGAATGTATGAATAATAAAACAACGTCAATGAAACAATAAAACGATTTTAAAAAGCACATAAAAGGGTTAAAATTAGACGGTTAAGATTACCTGCATGTCGGGTTATGGAAAAGCTATAGTAAACAACGGTGTTTTTAGGCCTGATTTAAATGCGCTTACAGTCTGTGCACACCTCAGGTGTTCAGGGAGCTTGTTCCACATGTGCGGAGCATAAAAACCGAATGCTGCTTCAGCCTTTTTAGTTCTGTCCCTGGGAACACAGAGTAAACCTGTCCCTGAAGACCTGAGGAGTCTAGGCGCCTCATATACAACAAGTAGGTCAGAGATGTATTTTGGACCTAGACCATTCAGTCCCTTGTAGGTCAGTAACAGAATTTTAAAATCTATCCTCTTACACACAGGGAGCCAGTGCAAAGATTTAAGGACAGGTGTAATGTGATCCATTTTCTTGGTGTTGGTCAAGACTCTGGCAGCGGCATTTTGGATAAGCTGCAGTTGTTTAATTGATTTTTTATTGAGACCTGTAAAGATGCCATTACAATAATCTAACCTACTAAAAATATATGCATGAACAAGTTTTTCCGTGTCTTCTTTGGACAGAAATCCCTTGATTCTTGCAATATTTTTTAGATGGTAATAGGCAGATCTGGCAATGGTCTTTATATGGCTGTTAAAATTCAAATCCGAGTCCATAACTACACCAAGGTTTCTGGCTTTGTCTGTGGTTTTCAGTGCAATTGAGTCGAGTTGAGCACTCACCTCCAGCCTTGTTTTTTTGGGACCAAAGACAATAATTTCTGTCTTATTAGCATTGAGCTGGAGGAAGTTCTGATTCATCCACTCATTGATATGTTTGACACACTGGCTCAGTGAGTGTAGGCGACTATGGTCATGTGGTGACACTGCGATATATAGTTGTGTGTCATCGACATAAGTGTGATATGATATGTTAAAATGCTCTATGATCTGAGCTAGGGAGAGCATATAAATGTTGAACAAAATGGAGCCCTGAGGAACCTCGCATGTGAGTTTTGTACGTTCTGATTCAAAATTACCAAGGGAAACAAAATAATCCCGATCTTTCAAGTAAGATTTTAACCAGTCCAGCACAGAACCAGAGAGTCCCACCCACTTCTCCAGTTTGTCAAGCAGTATGTTGTGGTCCACCGTATCAAAAGCAGCACTGAGATCTAGAAGTACCAAAACTGAAGCTTTTGATGCATCACTGTTTAGATGTATGTCGTTTAGGACCTTAGTGAGTGCAGTCTCCTTGCTGTGATGTGGCCGAAATCCCGGCTGGAAAACATTAAAAATATTGTTTTGGGTCATAAAGCAGTAAATTTGTTGGTAAACTACCCTTTCAATAATCTTTGCCAAAAATGCTAAATTAGATATGGGCCTGTAGTTGCTCATAGCTGAGGCATCCAAATTAGGCTTCTTCAATAGGGGCTTGATCACTGCTGTTTTTAAGGCTTCGGGAAAATGCCCGATTGAAGGGAAGTGTTTACTATGTTTAGTACTTCTGGTGCAACACTGTTAAAAATATTTTTAAAGAAGCTTGTGGGCAGCAGATCAAGACAGCAGGTAGTGGACTTTAGCTGTTGAACAGTTTCAGTCAGAGATGCACAATCTAAAAGTTTAAAATGTATTAAAATGTAAAAAGTTAAAGTGTATTTTGTGTGTTCTGTTGCTTTTTACTGCTATGACTGCTTGGCAAATGAAATTCCTCGTATGTTGCAAAATATACTTGGCTAATAAAGTATGATTATGATAATTTCTTCCATCGTATTATTAACTGGGATACTCAACTAAATTACTGATAAAAGCAGTCACTGCCTAGTGTGCACTATTTCAGTGATCTCACACCGTTCGTACTCTAAAAGGGAGCTTGATATTGTCAGCAAATGCAGGAAAATGTGGCAACACTTGACACTCTTTCAACAATAAAAATATATTTGTGAATATTAGTGTAGGATCCACTGAATCCCTGGACAGAAAGCAAAGAACAACCAATACTGCTAACCCACCATTCTACCTCCAGGTCCCACAGGTCGGCTGACATGGGGCTGCTGACTATCCCGCGGTCCAGGCATAAGTTCAGGGTCGACCGTGCTTTGCGGTTGCAGCACTAAGACTGTGGAACAGCATCCCCTTTCTCATCAGAACTGCCCCCTCCATCGACTCCTTTAAGTCTAGACTTAAAACTTATTTCTACTCACAAGCTTTTCCTGAGGTCCTCTGAGGGAGCGCTGTATGTATGTATTTATTTATGTATTGTTAGATCTATGTACCACCATGTACTGATGTAAAGCACTTTGGTCAATGAGAGTTGTTTTTAAATGTACTATAGAAATAAAATTGACTTGACTTGACTTTCTCCCTCTCTCATCCCCTCCCATCTCCTGCCATCCTCTCCTCTTCTCTACCTTCCTCTCCTCCACTCTCCTCTCCTCCACACTCCTCTCCCCCCACCTCACCTCATCTACTCCCATCTCCTCTCATCCCCTCTCCTCTCTTCTTCTTCCACTCTCTCCTCCCCCCTCCTCTCTTCCCATTCCTCTCTTCTTCTCCCCTCTAATCCCATCTCCTCCTCGCCCCCTCCTCCAGTCTACTCTCCTCCCCTCTGCTCTCCTCAACCTCTCCATCTCCCCTCCTGACCCCTCCTCCCCTCTCCACTGTTGTCTCTTCTCATCCTCTCCTTCCCTCTGCTCTCACCTCCTCTCCACTTCTCTGTTCTCCTCTCTTCCCTTATCCTCCTCTCTCCACTCCATCCCTCTCATCTACTCCCCTCTCCTCACTTCTTCACTCCCCTCAAATACAGCTACAAAAATAATTGTAATCTGATGGAGGTGAGAGATTGTCATCTTTCCTATCCTCTCCTCTCTTTCCCTCTTCACTCCTCACCTCTCCTCACATCACACCTCATCTTCCCTTATCCACTCCTCTCCTCTCACCTCCCCTATCCTGCTCTCTCCTATAGCCTCTCATCCCCCCATTTACCCTCCAGTCACTCCCTCTCCCCTCCTCTCCTCCACACTACTCCCCTCCTCTCATCTTACTCTCCTTTCCTCTCGTCCCCACCCCTCTCCAGTCTCCTCCTCACCCCCCTCCCCATCATCTTCTCCACTCTTTCATTTTCCTCTCCTCTCCCTTCCACGCCCCTCTCCTTCCCTCCCTTATCCTCTCCTCTCCTCTCCCTTCCACTCTACTCATCTCCTCTCCTCCCCTAATTTCCACTCCTCTCCCCTCCCATCTCACCTCCTCTCTTCTTCTCTCTCCTCTCCTCCCCTCCCCTATCCCTCCTCTCGCTCCTCCCCTCCCCCTTCACTCTCTCCTCTCCTTTACTTTCCTCTCCGTTCTCTTCTCCGCCCCTGTCCTCTACCCCCCATCCTTTCTTCTCCTCACCTTAAAATTATTCTCCTCTCTCCCCTCCTCCCCTCTCCTCCCCTCTCCTCCCCTCTCCTCTCCTCCACTCTCCTCCCCTTCCCCTCTCCCCTCCTCCCCTATCCTCAACTCTTCTCCCTTCTCTGATCGCCTCTCCTCTCCTCCCCTCCCCTCTCACCCCTCCTCCACCACCCCACTCCCCCCCTCCTCTCCTCCCCTCCTCTTTCCTTCCCCTCCCCTCTCTTGCTCGCATCTCCCCTACCATCCCCTCTCCTCTCCTCCCGTCCGCTTTACTCTCCTCTCAGCCCCCCCATCCTCCCCTCCCCTAACCCCTCCTTCATATCCTCTACTCTCCCAACCCTCCGCTCCCCTCTCATCTCCTCTCCTCCCGCTCCTTCTCTCCTCTCCTCTCCTCTCCTCTCCTCTCCTCTCCTCTCCTCTCCTCTCCTCTCCTCTCCTCTCCTCTCCTCTCCTCTCCTCTCCTCTCCTCTCCTCTCCTCTCCTCTCCTCTCCTCTCCTCTCCTCTCCTCTCCTCTCCTCTCCTCTCCTCTCCTCTCCTCTCCTCTCCTCTCCTCTCCTCTCCCTCTCCTCTCCTCTCATCTCCTCTCCTCTCCTCCCCTCTCCTCTCCTGCTCCTCTCCTCTCCTCTCCTCCTCCTCTCCCTCTCCTCTCCTCTCCTCTCTCGCCTTCCTCTCCGCCCTCTCCGTCTCCGACTCTTCCTTCTCCTCTTCCTCTCCTCTCTCTCCTCTCCTCGTGCCGTCCTCGCTCTCCTCTATCCTCTCCTCTCCTCTCCTCTCCTCTCCTCTCTCCTCTCCTCTCCTCTCCTTCTATACCCTCTCTCCTCCCCTCTCCCCTCCTCTCCTACCCCCCTCTATTCTCTCCACCATTCCCCTCTACTCTCCTCGTTCCTCCCCTATTATATCCTCCGCTCTTCTCTCCCATTCTCCTCTCCTCTCTCCTCATTTCCTCTATCTTCTACTGTCAAGTCAAACTGAAATGCAAGAAACTTGCGAGCAGAGAAATGCTACAATTGAAATCACGAGAAGTGATTAAAGTGGGCGGAACCCCAGCCTGCCGAGTTCTGCCTGGGGGTCAAAAGGGCACAGAGCACCAGAAGCCAGTGAAGGAGAGACAAGAAATTTGCGAGCAGTGAATCCAGCAGTAAATCAAAAAGACTGTCCGAAAAGACTGCCGCGATAGCCAGAAAAGGCAAGCAGGACTGATTTTTCTACAGACCCGATTGGCAGCCGGTAAGGACTGAACTCTAAATGGACTGAGTCGAAGACTGCAGCCCCAGAGACTCTGTTTAACCATTTAAAAGCTGAGAAACTTGTCTGGCTAACGTGTTGATATTGGTGGTGTTTGTTAACCAAGATGACAGGGTGATGATAATGTTTGTTGCCTATGTAAAGTGCATATGTTAAGGGCTAATGTAAGCTAATTTCTAATACTTATATGCTATGTGTGGTGTTAGTTTAAATAATTGCACTTTAAAAAATATGATAAAATGTTTTAAAAAACAGTAAAGATTCATATGACACCAGCTAAAAAATTGGTAACAGTAGTGGGCATTATTTGTATTTTTCATTTAATGAAATGTGAAAATTATTTAAAAAACAAAATGGCTGCTATGAGTTGGAATGTAAATACATGTAATTTTCTGTTATTTATATTTGGTTACAGTAATGTGTATATTTTTTGCCTTTGTGTCTAAAGGTTTTTCACCTGTTAAAGACCAAAACTGTTAAAGACCAAAACTGATAAAGACCTAAACTGATAAAAACTAATCTGCCAAAATAAAAGAAGGAGAAAATAAAAGGTGGAAAAGAAGTGTTTGGTCTGAGTGAATCCAGTTCATCATTTCGGGGTAGATAAATTAAATCCCTTTCAAGCGGGGAAACTGCAAAACATTAGAAGACTTGACAGTGAAAAACCGCTGTGACCAGGAGATCTGGAAACAGTAGAAGACTTAACAGTGAAAAACCGGGCGGGGCCAGGAGATCTGGAAACCTGGAAAAAAGACAGTTAAGTCAAGATAAATCATGGCTGATGAAGTTGCTGGAAAGTCAGCTGAGCAGATCAAGCTGTAGAGGACAACAGCAAAACGGGCATTCTCTCTCGCCTTGTTAACAGCATCATTAGGAACCATGAAGAAATGTCTGAAGAGGAGCTCAGGAACAATTTCAACAAACTCATGCAGGAGGCCGAAAAAGTCATGGAAGCCAATGATGATGTGGAGGCTGGACTCATTGCAGAGCTGGAGGCGGAGCTGGACGCAGATGAAGAAACTGTGTTAACTGAATAGCAAAATGCCGACCTGGCAAAGACTGCAAAGGAGTGTGAGTCGAAACTAAAAGAGGTCAAAGGGCTCATCCAGGACACTCTATGGGCAAACTTTGGAAATGTTGAGTTATCCACCTCACTACAGACAGCAGATGGTGCATGTGAACTTGCTGCTGCCACCGCACCATCAAATAGCAACCAAGAAGCATATGAATTCATGCTTAACCACCTGCAGAAACTGGTAGACACTGCAAAGGAGACGTACAGTCGGTGGAAACGTTGGGTCCCTCTGGATGAGCAAGAGAGCTTCCAGAAACACCTAAGAACACTCGAGCTTCTCGTCCCCAAACTGGTTTCCAGGAAGGCTGACTTCATACAGGCAAGAATAAAGAAGGACGCTGAAGGATTAGCACAAGCGGCGAAAGCTTTCAATTATCCTTCACCAGCCATCAGACTGAGGCCCACGGCCCTTCCTAAGTTTACTGGAAACAAGCGTGACTTTTATAGATGGAGGAAGGATTGGGAAGCACTGCAAAAGCAAGGTGAACCCACTGGATCAAATGAGGTGAAGAAGGTTCAATTGCTGGACAGTCTGGAGGACAAAATTACAAGAGACCTCCGCCTCACAAGTTATAACACTGCAGATGATATATTTCGTGTCCTAGAGAACCGGTTTGGAAATCAAACAGCTATTGCTATTGAGATAGTGGAGGAGCTTCAGGGAATCCCACCTGTCAGAGGACATCAGCCACGTAAAATAGTGGAATTAATTCAAGCTGTGGAAAAGGCGCTTAATGACTTGAGCGATCTCGGAGACACAGGCGCTATTAAAAATCCACTGATGACAAAATCAATTGAAACCAAGCTTCCAGAAACCCTTAAGAAGGAATGGCTGGTTTATGTAGCTGACAAGAGGAATGGTGTGGCACCAGAGAAACGGTTTGACAGTCTCTTGTCATTTCTCAAAGAGCAGGAGAGCATATACGAACAGCTCGAGCAACTGAGGGACGAGGAGCCGAGTAGAAAGGAAACTCGGACTGAACCAAGACATGCCAGAACCAAGTCTACCAAGTCAGAAAAGGACCACACAAGTTGTGTAGTCTGTGGTGACATAAAGCATAAAAGGAAGCTGTACTTCTGCAAGCAGTTTCGAGGGCTAAAGCTGACAGAGAAAAGAGCTGCAGTAAAGAAGTTGGGAGCATGCAAAAAGTGTCTTGAAGTTCATGATGATGGTTCATACTGCAAACCTGCATATCTGTGTAAAAATCAAATCTGCAAGGATGAACAGAATCCTGAGCATCATTTTTATCTGTGCCCCAATTATGAGATGAGGAAAAGCAGTGTGGATCAGAGAAGAAGTAAATTTGGTCCAGAGGAAGATAAAGGCAAAAAGAAATATACAGTGGACCAAGAGGAGTTTTTCAGCAAACTTCCACCAGAGTTGGCAAAACAATGCCGAGATGTGTTCTCCAACTGCATCAAGACCCTTCAACACTGCAAAGCATCAGCCAAGCCTCCTAAAGGAAGGTGGACTGCAAGAGCATCCAGTGATTATGATGCTTTTGGAGGTCATAGCAAATGCTGGACAAAAGGTTGGGACATTAATTGACTTGGCTTCAGATACCAACTACATAACTCACAAGGCTGCGAGTAGACTGAACCTTAGGAGTGAAGACATCACGCTTATCGTCCATGGAGTTGGGGGGATGAAGGTCCACGTAGAGACAATGCGCTACCTTCTAAAGATCCGAGTGAAGACTCCCAAGGGCACACTCAAGTCGCACCAGTTAGTTTGTTATGGATTGGACAGCATCGCAGATGTTCACAAACATGTGACACCACAGCAGCTGCAAAAGTTCTTTCCAGACGTCCCACTTGAGGAACTTGTGAGACCAAAAGAGATACATTTGCTCATAAGCCATAGAGAAGGTCAGCTAGCGCCACAGAGGATTAGAACTGTTGGAGATCTCATTCTGTGGGATGGACCACTGGGAAAGACTGTTGGAGGTTGTCATCCTGAGCTGTTTGAGAAGCTTACCATGTCAGCCCACATGTCCAAAACACACTTCGCAAGATCAATGAGAGCAGCTGCTTTAAAGTATGAGGAGCTCACTGCCCCAGTCCCTGAGGAACTTTCACCAAACGGACAGGTCGCCGTCAAAGTCCAGAAGTCACGTACATCAACCGCCAATCGGGACTTCTTGGATTGGTGGAAGTGGGATAGCATTGGAGCAGCATGTGAGCCAAAGTGCGGGGGTTGCCGCTGTGGAAACTGCCAGCAAGGCGGAAAAGAAATGACTCTTGCTGAAGAGAGAGAACTCGAAGTGGTAAGGGAAGGCCTCACCTACGTAACAGGAGACCGTCACAGTAAAGACCCACATTGGCATGCCAGCTATCCTTGGTTGGAAGACCCAGCTTCTCTACCAAATAATAAAAGGACAGTGGAAGCCACATTTCTCAGGACGGAGAGGCAGCTATCCAGAGAACCTGAATGGAAAAGTGCCTACACAGCTCAGGTGCACGACATGGTGGACCGAAAGGCTGCAATCAAATTGTCCGAAGACATGATTGCAAACTGGAAGGGACCAGTGTGGTATGTGAGTCACCGTATTGCTCCAAACCCCAACTCTGTCACAACCCCAGTGAGACTAGTGTGGAACAGCAGCCAAAAGTGCAATGGAGTCAGCTTAAATTATTTGCTGATGAAAGGTCCAGACGTCCTCAACCAAATTCGCGCCGTCCTCCTCAGATTCAGAGGCGGAATCTATGCTGCTCTGGGAGACATAAAGAAGATGTATAACTCAGTCTGGTTGGAGGACCGTGAAGTACACTTACACAGATTCCTCTGGCGAGATTCCGAGGACGAGGAGCTGGGAGAGTATGCTATCACAAGAGTGAACATCGGAGACAAACCTGCGGGGGGTGCATTGCACAGTTGGCAATGCGGGAGACTGCTAATCTTCCTTCTTTTACCCACCTCAAGGATGAGCAGCAAGTACTCCAGAAAGACAGCTATGTTGACGACATCCTCACATCTCACAACAGCCTCGACCAGTTGAGAATCATCACAGCAAATGTGGAACGAATCCTAAAAGCTGGTGGGTTTGAGCTCAAGCCTTGGGTTCTGTCTGGCCAAAGTGGGAGGAAGGAGGACAATAATGCTTTAAAGAAAAGCAAAACAAAAAGCATGATCCTACCAAACCAAATGCATGGTGATGATAACAAGGCACTTGGTCTGGGCTACATTGTTGAAGAGGACATGCTCCACGTTATGGTGGGAATCAATTTCTCCAAGAGAAAGAAAAAGATGCGGCTTGGTCAAAGCCTTCTACAAGAGCAAATCAGAACTCAGACACCAAATCCCCTAACAAGAAGAGAGCTTCTCAGCCAGGTAGCAGGGCTATATGACCCCATCGGCATAGTGGCTCCTGTTAAGCAAAAGGGAGCGATTCTAGTACGCAGAGCTTTCCAAGAAGCAAAAGAGGGAAGCTGTTCGGTCAGAGACACATGGAACATGGCACTCTCAGATGGACTCAGGGAGGATGCAATTAAGCTCTTTGAAGAGTACGAACAACTTGGAAAAGTCAAGTTCGTCAGGGCACTGACTCCCTCTTGCTCCGCAACTGAACCCTTGGGAATCACCTTTTCTGACAGAAGTGAGCACACCTACGGGGCAGTGATGTACGTGAGATGGGATTCAGACCATGGCCCAATTGTCAGACTTGTGGAATCCAAGGCCAAGTTAACTCCCTTGGACCGCAGAGGAGACGCTGTTAAAGCAGAGATGTGTGGCGCAGTGTTCGCCTCACGTTTAAAGAAGTATTTGAGCTACACAGTCAAATTCAAGTGGAGAAGTGGTATCATCTTGTGGAAAGCCCTAAACAATCCAAAGTGGGAAGCCATCTCTTTGACAGGAGTCATTACAGTAAGAGAACGAGAAAATGCTCTAAAAGACATTTTTTGTGCTGCGCAATTGGGCACAACTTTCCCAAGCACCACAACAGATCGACTGGTAGCCTATAAAGACCAAGATTCTGGGCTGATGGTTTGTGGTGGCAGAGTGCAGAGCTTTGAAGAGGATAAAGTTGCTGTTCCCATCCTACCCGTTGATGCCTGGGTGTCCATGCTGCTAGCTCGGGAGGCTCACAGGGAGAGTCATGACGGAGTGGCTGGGACCTTGCTTAAAATGAGAAAAAAGGCTTGGGTCATAAAAGGAAGGAGAATTGCTCAAAAAGTTGTTGATCACTGCATAATCTGCAAGAAAGCAAAAGCAAAGAAATGTCAACAAGTAATGAGTGATCTGCCGCCTGAAAGAACTGAACCTGCTGCTCCTTTTGAGTTTACAACAGTAGACCTCTTTGGACCCTACCACGTACACGATGACGTCAAGAAGAGGATAAAACTCAAAGTCTGGGGAGTTGTCTTACTTCCAGTAGAAGAACAAGACAAAAATGCATCAGGTGACTAAGTTCAAACCCCCATTCAAAGTTTGACTTTAAAGCGTCGATCTCCCAAGTGGTTCCATTGGAAGATCGAGTGGGAGGTGTCAAGTCAAACTGAAATGCAAGAAACTTGCGAGCAGAGAAATGCTACAATTGAAATCACGAGAAGTGATTAAAGTGGGCGGAACCCCAGCCTGCCGAGTTCTGCCTGGGGGTCAAAAGGGCACAGAGCACCAGAAGCCAGTGAAGGAGAGACAATAAATTTGCGAGCAGTGAATCCAGCAGTAAATCAAAAAGACTGTCCGAAAAGACTGCCGCGAGAGCCAGAAAAGGCAAGCAGGACTGATTTTTCTACAGACCCGATTGGCAGCCGGTAAGGACTGAACTCTAAATGGACTGAGTCGAAGACTGCAGCCCCAGAGGCTCTGTTTAACCATTTAAAAGCTGAGAAACTTGTCTGGCTAACGTGTTGATATTGGTGGTGTTTGTTAACCAAGATGACAGGGTGATGATAATGTTTGTTGCCTATGTAAAGTGCATATGTTAAGGGCTAATGTAAGCTAATTTCTAATACTTATATGCTATGTGTGGTGTTAGTTTAAATAATTGCACTTTAAAAAATATGATAAAATGTTTTAAAAAACAGTAAAGATTCATATGACACCAGCTAAAAAATTGGTAACAGTAGTGGGCATTATTTGTATTTTTCATTTAATGAAATGTGAAAATTATTTAAAAAACAAAATGGCTGCTATGAGTTGGAATGTAAATACATGTAATTTTCTGTTATTTATATTTGGTTACAGTAATGTGTATATTTTTTGCCTTTGTGTCTAAAGGTTTTTCACCTGTTAAAGACCAAAACTGTCAAAGACCAAAACTGATAAAGACCTAAACTGATAAAAACTAATCTGCCAAAATAAAAGAAGGAGAAAATAAAAGGTGGAAAAGAAGTGTTTGGTCTGAGTGAATCCAGTTCATCATTTCGGGGTAGATAAATTAAATCCCTTTCAAGCGGGGAAACTGCAAAACATTAGAAGACTTGACATCTACTATCCTACCTACTATCCTCTCCTATTCTCCCCTCTCTGCTCTTCTCTCATTCTCCTGCCTCTCCCCTCCTCCCCTCTCCCTCCCTTCCACTCCTCTCCTCCCATCCTCCCCATCCTCAACTCTGCTCCCCACTCCACTCCTACCTTCTCCTATCTGCTCACTTCTCCTCTCCTCCCCTCTCCTCTCCTCCCTTCTCCTCTTCTCTCCTCTGCTCTCCTCTCCTTTCCTATCCACCAATTTCCTCACTCCTCCTCCACTCTGCTATCAACTCCCCCGCCTGTCCTCACCTCCCCACATTTCCCCTCTCCTCTGCTTTCCTTCCCCTCCTCCCTTCTCCTCACCTCTCCCCTTCTCTCTTCTCCTCTCCTCCCCCCTCTTCTCTCCTAATCTCTCCAATCCCCTCCTCTCTACTCCCTTCTCCTCTGATCCTCTCCCCACTACCCCTCTCCTCTTCTCTCCTCCTCCCCTCACATATTCGCTCCCCTCGTCGACCCTCCTCCCCTCTCCTGCTCTCCTCTTCACTCCGTTCCCTCTACCCCCCTCGTCTTCCCACATCTCAACTCCTCTTCTCTCCTCTCCTCCTCCACTCTCATTTCCTCTCACCTCCTCTCATCTTCTCTCCTCTCACCTCCCCTCAAATGCAGCACCAAAGATAATTATAATGTTAGGGTGAGAGATTGTCTCCTTTATTCTCCTCCCTCTCCCTTCCTCCCCTCTCCCTCCTCTCCTCCTCTCCTGTCATCTCCCCTCTCCCCTCCTCTCGCCCCCTCCCCTCTTCTCTCCTCTCCCCTGTCCTCCCCTCTTGTTTAGTTTCCTCTCCTCTGCCCCCTCCTTCCATCCTTTCTGATCTCCTCTCCTCCACTCTTCCCTCCCCAACCTCTCTTCTCCTTTATTTTCCTCTCCCCTCTCCCCTCTTCTTCCCTGCCCTCTTTCCCCCGCCTCTCTTCTATTATCCTGCTCTCTCCACTCCTCTCCTACCCTTTCTGATCCTCCTCTCCCATATCAATTGTCTCCTCACCCCTCCTCTCCCCTCTCCTCACCTCCTCTCCCCTCCTCCCATCTTCTCTTCCATCTTCTGCCTCCTTCTCCTCTCGCCGCTCCTCATTTATTTACTTTCCTCTCATCTCCTCTCACCCCTTCCCATCTCCTCTCCTCTCCACTCCTCTCCTCTCCACTCCCATCTCCTCTCCTCTCCTCAACACTCCCATCTCCTCTCCTGCCCGCTCCATCCTTCTCCTCTCCTTTATATACCTCTCCTCTTCCCCATCCTCCCCTCCCCTCACCTCTCCACACACCCTCTCCTCCTCCCCTCTCCTCCCCTCATCTCCTCTAATATTCCCTCATCCCCTCTCCCCTCTTCCCTCTCCCCCTTCCTCCCATATCCCCTCTTCTCTCCTTCCCTCCTCCCCTTGACTCTCCTCTCCCCTATCCTACCATCCTCTCCCTATCGTCCCCTCCTCCCCTCTGCTCCACGCATCCTCCCTCCTCTGCCCCCTCTCCTCCCCCTCTCTATCCTCTTCTCTCCTCCCGCACCTCCGCTCCGCTTTTCTCGCTCATCCTCTCCTTTACTTTCCTCTCCCCTTCTCCCCTCCCCTCCCATCTCCCCTCTTCTCTCTCCTCTCACCACTACCCTCCTCCCCTCCATTCTCCCCACCTCGTCTACATTCTCCCGTACTCTCCTCTCTGCTCCCCCTCCCCTCCGTCCCTATTGCCTCCCCCCTCATGCCCTCCTCTCCTCTACCCTCTCCTCATCTACCCTCTCCTCCCCCTCGCGTCCTCCCTCTCAATTTATCCTCCCTCTTCTCTCCGCATCACTTTTCTCCCTTGTACCCTTTCCTCCACTCTCCTCCCCTCTCCTCTCCTCGCTTCACCTCCCTTCTCCTCTCCTCGCCCCCTTCTCCTCCTCTTTCCTCTCCCCTACTCTGCCTCCCTCGCCTCCCGCGCCTCCCTTCTCTCCCCTCACCCCACCCTCCTCCACTCCTATACTTTCCACTCTTCTCTCCCCTCTCCCACTCTTCTCTCCGACTCTTCTCTCCGCCCCTCTCCCTTCCCCACCCCTCTCCTCCCCTCCCTTCTCCACTCAACTCTCCTGCCCTCCCCTCCTATCCTCCCCTCTCCCCTCCGCATCCTTATTTCTCCTCTCCTTTACTTTCCTCTCCTCACCCCTACCCTCTCCCCACTCTTCTCCCCTCTCCTCTCCTCCCCTCCTCTCCTCTCTCTCTTCGCCTCTCCCATCATCTACTCCCCACATCTCCTCTCTTATCTTCCCCTCTCCTCCCCTCCTGTCTGCTACCTCTCCCTCTCCTTTCTCCTCTCCTCACCTCTCCACTTGCCCCTACCTTCCCCTCTGCTCTATTCTCCCCTCCCCTCTCCTCTCTCCTCCTACCCGCTCCTCTCCACCCCTTCTCCCCTCTCCACTTATCCCATTGTCTCTCCTCCCCTCTCTCTCCCCTCCCCTCAAAACCAGCACCAAAGATAATTGCAATATGAACTAGGTAAGAGATTGTCTCCTCTGCTCTCCCCTCCTCTCCTCTCTCCCCTTCACCCTTCCCCACTCCTCTCCTCTCCTCCCCTCTCCTCACCTCCACAAACACATGATACATCAAAAACACAATCAGAATTTACAATGTATCCAATAATCATTATAGTACAACGATGCATTCATTATTTAGTATACTCTCAACCGCACGTGGTGACCAGCGCCCACAGAAGGCCTCCAGAGTCCCCAAGGACACCGCGTTCCCTCTCCAGGGACACGCGTGCACGGACGTAGACCCGGAAGAGGGGCAGGCAGCCGACTCTAGCATGCCATCGACCGCCCGCTGCCTGGACCTGCGAATGGCCATCTTGGCCAGGCCCAGGAGCAAACGAACAGGGAGGTCTCCCCCGACCACCCCTCCCCCCCCCCCGATCAGCTCTACTCACTCCCTGCCTTGTGTCCAACCACTAGAATCATGGGACTAAAATGCAACCAGAACTTGAGGAACAACCCCTTTAGATATTGGTACAGGGGCAATAACATTTTACACTCCATATACGCGTGGAACACGGTCTCTTGTTCACCGCAGAAAATACAGGCGGCCGACGAGCCCGTGAACCGACTCAAAAGTTTATTACACGCCACCGATCTGTGCAACACTCTCCACCCCAGGTTCCCAATGTAAAGGGACTCCCCTCACCTCTCCTCTCCTCCCTGCTTCTCTCTCTACCCCCCCCTCAAATCCAGCACCAAAGAAAATTGTAATATAGTGGAGGTGAGAGATTATCCTCTCTGCTACCCTCTCCTCTACTGCCCACCCCTCTCCGCTATTGCCCTCTCCTCTCCTCTACTGCCCTCCCCTCGCCTTTCCCCTCCTCCCCTCATTTACTCCCCACATCCCTTCTCTTTTCTTCCATTCTCCTTGCCTGCTCTATCCTCCCCTCCCTTTCCCTCTCACCTCTCCCCCCTCTACTGCCCTCCTCTCCACTACTCTTCTCCCCTCCCCTTCCTCTCTCCCATCGTCTCTCCCCCTCTTCTATTCTCTCCACCTCCACCCCTTTTGCCTCCCTCTCCAACACTCCTTCTCTAAAGGATTTTTCATCAAAATCAAATTTTATTTTTCGATATCCCTCTTTCACAATAAGTTTATAATGACCCAAATGTATAGAATTGCAACACAAAAACATATGTTGTTTGTTCAAACCAAATCCTCTTGAAAATGTTCTATGGTTATTGACTAATCACTATTGAAAGTTTTCTTTGATGGTTATTGACTAATTGACTATTGTGATGAAAGTTGTTGCTATGCACATGTGGTTACCAAGAGCCAACATGCAACCAGTGATGGATAAAATGTGAATATTTTCATTTTCCTCATTAACCAATTACTTCACTTGGATGAAAATGGTTACACTAAGGTTCACATCTGGAGAGACAGGTGTACAGATATAAATCGATATTAAAATTCAATGATTGCTTCCTTCATAGAATATTTGTAACTAAAATAACTAAGCTGAACATAACGCCAAGATCAGCTCTTATCTGCCTGTACATAATCCATATCCCTCTGTTCCTTGTATATTCATGCGGCTATCTAAACATCTCTTAAATGCCACTATTATATTTTCTTCCACCACTAACACTGGCTGTGTGTTCCACGTACTCTCCAATCTCAGGTTTAAAAAACCCGACTGCACATCTCCTTTAAACTTTGCCCATCTGACCTTATATCTAAGTTCGCTAGAAAATTAATATATTTGGACAAAAGCGATTTGGACTGGCATCCCACCATCAGGCTATCGAACTCAATGACTTTGCTATTGAGCGAGTGCAGCGCAGGTTCGTAAAGTTAATTCCCGGGATGGCGGGACTGTCACATGCCGAGAGAATTGAGCGGCTGAGCTAGTAAACTCTGGAATTTAGAAGGATGAGAGGTGATCTTACTCAAACAGAAGATTATCAAGAGTTTGGACATGCTAGATGCAGGAAACATGTTCCCGATGTTGGGGGAGTCCAGAACCAGGGGCCACAGTTTAAGAATAAAGGTTAAGCCTTTTAGAGCAGAGATGAGGAAACACTTTTTCACACAGAGAGTTGTGAGTCTGTGGAATTCTCTGCCCCGGTGGGCGGTGGAGGCTGATTCACTAGATACTTTCAAGAGAGCTAGATAGGGTCTTAAAGATAGTGGAATCAATAGACAATAGACAATGGACAATAGGTGCAGCAGTAGTCCATTCGGCCGTTCGAGCCAGCACCGCCATTCAATGTGATCATCCCCAATCAGTACCCGTTCCTGCCTTCTCCCCATATCCCCTGACACCGCTATTGTTAAGAGGAGCCCTATCTAGCTCTCTCTTGAAAGCATCCAGAGAACCTGCCCCCACTGCCCTCTGGCAGAGAATTCCACAGACTCACCACACTCTGTGAGAAAAAGTGTTTCCTCGTCTCCGTTCTAAATGGCTTACTCCTTATTCACAATAAGTGTGTCTGAAGAAGGGTTTCGGCCCGATACGTCGCCTATTTCCTTCGCTCCATAGATGCTGCTGCACCCGCTGAGTTTCCCCAGTAATTTTGTGTACCTTCCTTATTCTTAAACTGTGGCCCCTGGTTCTGGACTCCCCCAAAATCGGGAACATGTTTCCTGCCTCTAGCGTGTCCAAACCCTTAACAATCTTATATGTTTCACTGAGATCGCTTCTCATCCTTCTAAACTCAAGAGTGTAGAAGCCCAGCTGCTCCATTCTCTCAGCATATGACAGTCCCGCCATCCCGGGAATTAACCTTGTAAACCTACGCTGCACGCCCCTCAAATTAGGGGACCAAAATTGCACACAATACTCCAGGTGTGGTCTCACTAGGGGGCTGGACAACTGCAGAAGGACCTCTTTGCTCCTATATTTGATATAAAGGCCAACATGCCATTCACTTGCTTCACTGCCTGCTGTACTTGCATGCTTACTTTCATAGACTGATGTACAAGGACCCCCAGATCACGTTGTACTTCCCCTTTTCCCAACTTGACGCCGTTTAGATAGTAATCTGCCTTCCTGTTTTTGCTACCAAAGTGGATAACCTCACATTTATCCGCATTAAACTTTATCTGCCATGCATCTGCCCACTCCCCCAATCTGTCCAAGTCACCCTGCATTCCCATAGCATCCTCCTTACAGTTCACACTGCCACCCAGCTTTGTGTCATCTGCAAATTTGCTAATGTTACTTTGAATTCCTTCATCCAAATCATTGATGTATATTGTAAATAGCTGCTGTCCCAGCACCGAGCCTTGCGGTACCCCAGTAGTCACTGCCTACCATTCTGAAAGGGACCCGTTAATCCCTACTCTTTGTTTCCTGTCTGCCAACCACTTCTCTATCCATGTCAGCACTCTACCCCTATACCATGTCCCCTAATTTTGCCCACTAATCTCCTATGTGGGACCTTATCAAATGCTTTCTGAAAGTCCAGGTACACTACACTCTGCTGCACTCTGTTGACGACGCGCTGAAGAGCTCTCCTCTCCGCCTCCGTGCAGCTGAGATACCACACAGAGATGCCATACGTTATTATGCTCTTTGTGTTGCAGCGGTAGAACGTTGTCAGCAGCTGTTGGGGCAGAAGAGTCTGTTTTAATGTCCTCAGGAAGAACAGTCGTTGCTGTGCCTTCTTGACCAGCGCAGCGGTGTTGGTGGACCATGTGAGTTCCTCTGAAATGTGAGTGCCCAAAAACTTAAAGCTGGACACTCTATCCACACTTACCCCGTAAATGGAGATTGGGGCGTATTCTCCATTATGGGACCTCCTGAAGTCAATAATAATCTCCTTGGTCTTGGAGGTGTTGAGTGACAAGTTGTTATGTGCGCACCAGTCTACCAGGTTATGCACGTGCGCTCTGTATTTTGTTTCATCACCGTTGGTGATCAGCCCAATCACGGTTATGTCGTCTGCAAACTTAACGATGGTGTTGGTGTCGAATGCAGGAACACAGTCGTGAGTGAAGAGGGAGTAGAGAATGGGTCTTAGTACACAGCCCTGTGGCGTGCCGGTGCTCAGGGTGATAGTGGAGGATAGGTGCGGGCCCAGTCTCGCTGCCTGCTGTCCCTCCGTCAGAAAGTTCAGGATCCAATCGCAAATCGGCGAGCTGAGGCCTAGCTTGTGGAGTTTAGTGGTGAGCTTGGTGGGGATGACCGTATTGAATGCAGAGCTATAGTCAATGAAGAGCATCCTCACATACGTGCCCTGTCTGTCCAGGTGAGTCAGGACTGTGTGAAGAGCCAGAGAGATGGCATCCTTTGTTGATCTATTTGCCCTGTATGCAAATTGACGAGAGTCCAGTGAGGCAGGGATGCTGGATTTGATGTGGGAGAGGACCAGCCTTTCGAAGCACTTCATAGGGATTGGAGTTAGGGCAACCGGGCGGTAGTCGTTCAGGTTGGTGACATTAGACTTTTTCGGCACCGGCACTATGGTGGCTGTTTTCAGGCACTTGGGGACCGTTGCCAGAGATAGAGATAGATTGAAGATTCTACCTGAAGTGAATACCTCCGCCAGCTGTACAGCACAGTCCTTTAGTACCCTTCCCTGGACTCCATCCGGGCCTGCAGCCTTGCGTGGACTGATCCTACGCACAGCGCACTGTACCTCCTGAGTGCTCAGTGTTAAGGCCTGTCCCTCCGCCATGGCCGGGGTTATTCCACTCCTGGTGATGTTGCCAGTTTCGAAGCGGGCAAAGAAGGTGTTTAGTTCATTGGCCAGTGTGATATCACCGCGGGGGCAGGCTGGGCTGCTCTTGTAGTCAGTGATGTCCCTGACACCCTGCCACATGCTTCTGGTGTCCACGGTATTGAAGTGGTCTTCCACCCTTTGCCTGTGGATGTCTTTGGCCTTTTTATGCCTTTGTTCAGGTTCGACCTGGCCGCACTGTGGGCAGAAGTGTCCCTGGATTTAAAGGCATTGTTGCGTGCCCTTGGCAGATCCTGAACCTCCTTGTTCATCCAGGGTTTCCGGTTTGGGAACATCTGTATTTGCTTGTCCACTGTGACAGTATCCACACAGCAGTTGATGTAGGAGAGCACAGTGGATGTGTACTCCTCCAAGTCTACCTCTGTACCACTGGTCCCAGTCGGTGCGATCAAAGCAGTCCTGGAGTTGTAGGGTGGCGTCCTCGGGCCATATTTTGACCGTCCTTATTGCAGGTTTGGTCTTGCGGATGAGGGGTTTGTTTGCAGGCAGTAGAAACAGTGAGAGGTGATCGGATTGTCCCAGGGATGGGCAGGGGAGAGCTCTGTATGCGTCCTTGATGTTGGTGTACACTTTATCCAGCGTATATGAGCCCCTGGTAGGGCACTGCACATGCTGGTGGAATTTGCGGAGTGCGGCTCGTAGGTCGACCTGATTAAAGTCCCCTGCAACAATGAAGGCACCGTCGGGGTGAGCACCCTGCTGCTTACTGATGGCCGAGTGCAGCTGTGCTAGCGCTAGGTTAGCATTAGCCTGTGGTGGGATGTATATGGCCATGATGATAACCACGGTAAACTCCCGAGGCAGGTAAAACGGCCTACATTTAAGCAGTAGGTATTCCAGGTCTGGGGAACAGTAGCTCTCTACTGCAGTGTGGTTGGTGCACCAATCATGCATGTAGATGTAGATGCAGAGCCCGCTACCCTTGCTCTTATCGGAGTCCTTTGTTCTATCAGCACGTTGTTCTATCAGTTGGTTAGGTCCACAGCCCCATCGGGAACCAGCGCGCTGAGCCAGGTCTCTGTGAAGATCAGCACACAGCAGTCTTTCAGGGTGTTGATCCAGAGCCTTACCTCATCCAGCTTGTTGGAGAGTGACCGGACATTCGCGAGAAAGACGCTTGAGAGCGTTGGTCTTTGTGGAGCCTCCGTAGCCTGTCCTGCACCCCCGCTCGCCTTCCACGTTTCTGCTTTCGCTCCCAGCGCTTGCTCCATCTCCTACCCTCCGGAGTGGTGATCCAGAGGGCTGTTCTGCCCAGCTCCATCGGGATTTTGGTGAGGATGCTGTAGTACTCACAAGCCAGTTTCTCGCAGCCACGTCCGATATTGAGCAGTTCCGTATTGTATTGTATTGTATTGTATTGTTATTGTAAATGCCCCTCACGTGCGGCTCCATGTGCGACCCGTCGGGATTGCGATGCGGGTCCTGAATTTCCACGTCCTGGAGGTGAGTTTCTTCCTATGGGTTCTCGGGGTTCTGAGGTTTTTAAATACCTTATTTTCACAACCGCGTTCGGTACCGGGCTGCTCCGAATTGACTCGGACTTGGGAGCACAAAGCCGCTGCGTCTTAACGCGCCGCCATCTTCCTGATCAGCTTCCGATGTTGCTGCTGCCCTGGTGGAATGAGATTTAAAAATGTCAGTATCCACCCCAGCAGCTCCCAAAACCCGTCTGAGCCATCTAGAGATGATCTGAGCTGATACCCAGCCATGAGGCTGTTTATGGCTGACCCATAGCGCCAATTCACTACCTCTTAAGGTTTTAGTGGACTTAAGATATAGCAGAAGGTGTGTCATAACACACAGTCGGGTATCTGATGGGTATGCCAGGAATTCCAAATTTTGTCCCGATGTTCCTGGTCTGTTTTGTTTAAACAACTCCAAATTCCGAAAGTTTATCTTGTCTGTTGATACCATCATATTGTCCAGTCTCAGTTTATTTAGGGACTGGACCATTTGGTCTGAGACCAGTGCCATCAGCATAACTGTTTTTAACGTGAGCTTTTCCAGGGACATGGACATTGCTGGTGACCAACCCCTGAGCAATGGTAGAACAACACTGACGTCCCATATATGGGAGTACCTCGCTCTAGGAGGGTTTGTGTTGTAAATGCCCCTCATGAGTTTAGCAACTAGAGGGTGGGATCCCATGGAATGCTGTCCTGGTGCCTGCCACAAGTATGCTGACAGGGCACTCCTAGCACAATTGATAGCGCTGTAGCTCAGTCCTTCATCAAAATGAAGGCTGGACAGGAATTCCAGGACATTGGTAACTGTAGCTGAATTATATGTATTATATGTATATATATATTGAGCAATACAATTCCAATTATCTTATACTCGAGAGGTATTGCTTCTTTGTTGACTCTCGATAGGCCACCATGATCATGTTCATGGTCCTGTTCGTCAGTCCCAGATCCAGCAATGGTCTTTTTAGATTCTGCAAACCAACAGATTGATCCTGTCATGGCATGGGTGACTCTCGCCCGTTACAGGATGGACCGAAAGATCTGGTCGTAGAGCGATGGACATATATGGTTCCGAGACTATGTCGAGGACCACAGGGAACCATGGCTGAATAGGCCAATACCTGATGCTAAGTCCATTTGTATTTTGCGTAGAACCCGACTGATGAGGCAGAAGGGGGGAAAAGCATAGAAAAAGAAAATTTCCCAATCCAGCGAGAAAGCATCCATCGCTGCTGCACCAGGGTCTAGTTCCCAAGCGACATATGTTGGTGACTGATGATTGAGTCTAGATGCAAAGAGATCGATATCTGGTGTTCCATATCGCATAGTAATATCAGTAATATCAGCCTACCAGAGGACTGGGAGAAATTCAGAGTCCAGCAGAGGAGAACAAAAGGCTTAATTAGGAAAGGGAAAATAGATTATGAAAGAAAACTGGCAGGGAACATAAAAACTGACAGCAAAAGTTTTTATAGATATGCAAAGAGGAAAAGATTAGTTAAAACAAATGTAGGTCCCTTGCAGTCAGAAACAGGCGAATTGATCATGGGGAACAAGGACATGGCAGACCAATTGAACAACTACTTTGGTTCTGTCTTCACTAAGGAAGACATAAATAATCTGCCAGAAATAGCAAGGGACCGGGAGTTAAATGAGATGGAGGAACTGAGTGAAATGCAGGTTAGCCAGGAAGTGGTGTTAGGTAAATTGAATGGATTAAAGGGCAATAAATCCCCAGGACCAGATAAGTTGCATCCCAGAGTACTTAAGGAAGTAGCTGCAGAAATAATGGATGCATTAGTGATAATTTTTCAAAACTCTTTGGATTCTGGAGTAGTTCCTGAGGACGGGAGGGTAGCTAATGTAACCCCACTTTTTAAAAAGGGAGGGATAGAGAAGACAGGGAATTACAGACCAGTTAGTCTAACATCGGTGGTGGTGAAAATTCTGGAGTCAGTTATTAAAGATGGGATAGCAGCATATTTGGAAAGTGGTGAATTCATTGGACAAAGTCAGCATGGATTTATGAAAGGTAAATCATGACTCACGAATCTTATAGAATTTTTCGAGGATGTAACTGGTAGAGTGGATAAGGGAGAACCAGTGGATGTGTTATATCTGGACTTTCAGAAGGCTTTCGACAAGGTCCCACATAAGAGATTAGTATGAAAACTTAAAGCACACTGTATTGGGGGTTCAGTATTGATGTGGATAGATAACTGGCTGGCAGACAGGAAGCAAAGAGTAGGAGTAAACGGGTCCTTTTCTGAATGGCAGGCAGTGACTATTGTTGTACCGCAAGGCTCCGTGCTGGGACTCCAGCTATTTACAATATATATTAATGATCTGGATGAGGGAATTGAATGCAACATCTCCAAGTTTGCGGATGACACAAAGCTGGGGGGCAGTGTTAGCTGTGAGGAGGATGCTAGGAGGCTGCAAGGTGACTTGGATAGGTTGGGTGAGTGGGCAAATGCATGGCAGAGGCAGTATAATGTGGATAAATGTGAGGTTATCCACTTTGGTGGCAAAACAGGAAAGTAGACTATTATCTAAATGGTGGCCGATTAGGAAAAATGGAGATGCAACGAGACCCGGGTGTCATGGTACACCGGTCATTGAAAGTAGGCATGCAGGTGCAGCAGGCAGTGAAGAAAGCAAATGGTATGTTAGCATTCATAGCAAAAGGATTTGAGTATAGGAGCAGGGAGGTTCTACTGCAGTTGTACAGGGTCTTGGTGAGACCACACCTGGAGTATTGCGTACAGGTTTGGTCTCCTAATCTGAGGAAGGGCATTTTTGCCATAGAGGGAGTACAGAGAAGGTTCACCAGACTGATTCCTGGGATGAAGAACGACTGATTCCTGGGATGAAGAAGCACTGGATAGACTTGGCTTGTACTCGCTAGAATTTAGAAGATTGAGGGGGGGATCTTATAGAAACTTACAAAATTCTTAAGGATTTGGACAGGCTAGATGCAGGAAGATTGTTCCCGATGTTGGGGAAGTCCAGAACAAGGGGTCACAGTTTAAGGATAAAGGAGAAATATTTTAGGATTGAGATGAGAAAAACATATATTACACAGTGAATCTCTGGAATTGTCTGCCACAGAATGTAGTTGTGGCCAGTTCATTGGCAATATTTAAGAGGAAGTTAGATGTGGCCCTTGTGGCTAAAGGGGTCAGGGGGTATGGAGAGAAAGCAGGTACAGGATACTGAGTTGGATGATCCGCCATGATCATATTGAATGGCCCAAGGGCCGAATGGCCTACTGTCCTATTTTCTATGTTTCTAAGTAACTCTAAACTAAACGGAAAAAACTACACACTTTCCTTGTGCCTTTAACCTCCCAAAGTGGAACACCTCACACTTGATCAGTTTAAACTCTGTCCAAGCAGTCGTTCCAGGTGTGACAGAGGTTCACCTGCACCTCCTCCAATCTCATCAATTGCATCCACTGCTCTAGATGTCAGCTGATCTACATCGATGAGACCAAGTGTATGCTTGGCGATCCGCAGTAACCAACCTGATCTCTCGGTGTCTCAGCACTTCAACTCCCCCTCCCATTCCGAGTCAGACCTTTCTGTCCTGGGCCTCCTCCATGGCCAGAGTCAGGACCACCAGAAATTGTAGGAGCAGCACCTCATATTTGGCTTGGGCAGTTTGTACCCCATCGGCACGAACATTGACTTCTCCAATTTCAGTTAGCCCTTACTGTCTCCTCCCCTTCTCATCTCTCCCCCAGCCCTCTGACCCCTCCTCTTCCTTTCTTCTTCCAGCCCCCCCCCCCCCCCTACATCAGTCTGAAGATGGGTTTCGGCCCGAAACATTCCCTATTTCCTTCAAACCGCCATAGAGTTTTTTAAAATCTACCTGCCATTTCTCCACCCATTTCTGCATCTGATCTTCATCCCACCGTATCTTCCGACAGCTTCCTCACTGTCTGCAACTCCTCCAATCTTGGTGTTGTCAGCAAACTCACTCAGCCACAGATCGCCAGCATCTTCACACATGCGCTCTGATGGAGGGACAGCGCATCCTAGACATTTTTGCCGCTGTAAATAGAACAAAGCACCTGAGTCCACCGTGTTATTGTGAATGTCGGAGGGGTCACTGCCAAACCCGGTTCTCTTTCAACGCCACGCACCCTATCTACTCATACTGCCTCCTTCGGTGAGATGAGAACTTGGACCCTAAGATTCCACTGCACATCAATTCTGTCAATGAAGAAGGGTCTTGACCTGAAACGTCACCCATTCCTTCTTGCTCAAGTATGAATATTGCTTTCTTTAACTTCAAGTACACCTGCGTTCGCTCTCTCTCCATCCCTCCCCCACCAAACTCACACCAGCTTGAAGTTGAATTTTCATGGCTTTTCATGCCTTGAATTTTCGTGGGTTTAACTTCTTGAATTTTCGTGGCTTTTCGTCGTATTTTCGTGGCTTTTCATCTTGTATTTTCGTGGCTTTTGATGTCTTGAATTTTCGTGGCTTTTCACACCTTGATTTTTTCTGGCTATCCACGCCTTGAATTTTCGTGGCTTTTGATGTCTTGAATTATCGTGGCTTTTCATGTCTTGATTTTTCGTGGCTTTTCCGGCCTTGAATTGTCATTGCGTTTCATGTCTTGAATTTTCGTGGCTTTCAACGTCTTGAATTTTCGAGGCTTTTCATGTCTTGAATAGTCATTGATTTTCACGTGTTGAAATTTCGTGGCTTTTCAAGTCTTTGAATTTTTGTCGGTTTTTTTCACGTCTTGAATTTTCGCGTATTTTCACGTCTTGAATATTCGTGTCTTTTCCTGTCTTGAATTTTCGTGGCTCTTCATGTCTTAAATTTTCGTTGCTTTTCATGTCTTGTTGTTTCCTAACTTGTCACATCATGAAGTTTCGTAGTTTTTCACGTCTTGAATTTTCAAGTTTTGAATTGCCGTTGCCTTTTACATCTTGAATTGTTGTGGCTTTTTACGTCTTGAATTTTTGTGGCTTTTCACGTCTTGAATTTTCGTGGCTTTTCATGACCCGAAAAGTCACCCATTCCTTCTCGCCAGAGATGCTGCCTCTCCCGCTGAGTTACTCCAGCATTTCGTGTCAATCTTCGGTTTACACCGGCATCTGCAGTCGCATCCAACACTGTTAATAATTTAGTTTAGTTTAGAGATACAGCGTGAACACAGGCACACCGAGTCTGCACTGACCAACGATCCTTGCACATTACCACTATTAATAGGTTGAAGGCCAAGAGCAAAGTCAGTAACACTGCCATCATGGAGCTTCTGCAGGCGGACAACTGCGTCAATGCAGCACACTCTGCAGAAGACCTCCAGGGCATCCACAATGCCTTTGCCAAGGCACACAGAGCCATGGGCCTAGACCCAGGTTCCACATCAACCTCCACCCAACCAGCCATCTAAAAGTGGACGACTCCACTCTTGAAAACGTTGACCACTTCCCCAACCTTAGCAGCATTCTTTCCTCAAAAGCTGACTGCTACTCTGAGATCAACCATCGCCTGAGTTGTGCCAGCGGAGCCTACACCAGACTCAGGAGAAGAGTCTTTGAAGACCGAGACCTAAAGGCTCAAACAAAACTGCTGGTCTACAGAGCCGCTGTCCTCTAACACCCTGTTGTATGGAGTTGAGTAATGGACCACCTACAGCGGGCACCTGAGAGCCCTGGAATAATATCATCGAAGATGCTTACGAAAAATTCTGAGGATAAGCCGGGAGGACAAACGTACCAACATCAACGTTTTGGAGGAAGTAGCATCACCAGCACAATAATGCAGCACCAACTTCAATGGACTGGCCCTATCATCCGCATGTTCAACTCATCTCCCTAAACAAATCCTGTACTCTCAACTGAAGGAAGGTCGGCGAGAAAAGCTTCAAGCACAACACCTGGAACAGTTTGAAGAAATTCCACATCACATCAAGCAACTGGGAGTGCATTCCATTAGACATGCATTCCTGGAGGAAGTCCGTGCAGGAATGAGCTGCACTTCACGAAATGGAACCACGCCGTGTCGCAGAGACAACGCGACAGCAGCGTAAGGAGAGATAGAAGGAGGCTCGACAACTACCAACCGCCGCCAGTCTCCACTGCCCACGTTGCACCAAGGTGTATGGATTGCGGATCGGCCTTTATAGACGTCTGCAGGCCCACAAGTGGACGACCCTATGGAGAGGACAGTCATACTTATTTTGAGTGACCGCCGATGATCGCAGAAGAGAGACAATTTAAACTGTTATGCCAAGCCAATTTGTGTATATAATGTAAATAAATGAGCTGGACATCAATGTTGATTGGTTAAGTTTAATTTCGAGATACAGTGCGGATACAGACCCTTCCGCCCGCCGAATCAGCATCGAGGAAGGAACGGCAGATGCTGGTTTACACTGAAGATAGACATAAAAGCTGGAGTAACCCAGCGGGGCAGGCAGCATATCTGGAGAAAAGGTGATGTATTGGTTCGAGACCCTTCTTCAGACTGAGGGGCAGATGAAAGGGAAACGAGAGGTATGGGAAGGTATAGAACAAATCAGGCCGAAACAATGGCCCAGGAAAGGTGGAGCCCACAATGGTCTATTGCTGGTCATGGAAGAGATACAAACAGGGAAACTAGCAGAACAATAAAGTGGGGAGGAACCCCTCCCATTTATATGCCCTATCCTAAATCCACATTTACAGGTGCCCTTCCCTAACCCCCCCCCCCCCTATTTCCAGGCACCCTCCCCTATATGTAACCATCTAGTAAGCAATCCAGTATGTGGCTCATTCTAGCTTTCTATCTAGCTATCGAACTATGTAGCTCAGCTTCGGTAGCTACCTAGCTATCCAGTATGTAGTTCACTCTAGCTAGCTACCTAGCTATCCAGTATGTAGCTCAGTCTTGCTATCTACCTAGCTATCCAGCATGTAGCCACTGAGCCAGCTACCTAGTTATACAGGATGTAGCCATCTGGCTGGCTCAATTGTGATCATGTTTTGTCTTTCTGCTTTCCAGTATGAGAATAAATTAATGAGGGGGAAATAATTATACGAGATTGTTACGTGAATTGGTGTAACAACACACCAGTTGTTGTTGTAAAGCTTCAGTTGTTGTTGTTGCTCATATTGTATTGCTCCTTTACAGGTACTCTAAATCTACCCTGAATTTACAGATGCCTTCCCTACAGCACCATTTAAAGGTGCCCTCCCCTAATTCACCATTTACAGATGCCCTCCTAATTCACAGTTTAAAGGTGCCCTCCCCTAAATCCCCCTCCCATGTACATGCCCTGCCCTAAATCCACATTTACAGGTGCCCTTCCCTAAACAGGGAGACTAGCAGAACTATTTCTAGGCACCCTCCCCTATATGTAGCCATCTAGCCAGCATTATACGTCCTGCAATTTTGTCGCTTTTCATGTCCTGAATTTACGTCGTCTTTGGCGTTTTGAATTCCTCTCTTTTCGCATGCTGAATTTTCATCGCTTTTCCTGTGCTGAAATTTTGTCGCTTTTCCTGTTCTGAAATTTCGTCGCTTCATGCGTCCTGAATTTTTGTCGCTTTTCGTACCCTGAATTACTCGTGTTTCTCGTGCTGAATTTTCGTCGCTTTACGCCTCCTGAGGTTTCATCGCATTTAATGTCCTGAATTTTCGTCGCTTTTCATATAATGAATTTTCGTTGCTTGTCCCATGCTGAACTTTTGTAGCTTTTCGCATGCTGAATTTTCGTCACTTTTCGTGTGCTGAATTTTCATCGTTTTTCACGTTCTGAAATTTCGTCACTTTTCCATGCTGAATTTTCGTCGGTTTTCACGTCCTGAAAGTTCGTCGTTTTCGCGTGCTGAATTTTCGTCACTTTTAACGTGCAGAATTTTTGTCGCTTTTCCTGTGCTGAAATGTTGTTACTTATTGCGTCCTGTAATTCATAGAAACATAGAAACATAGAAATTAGGTGCAGGAGTAGGCCATTCGGCCCTTCGAGCCTGCACCGCCATTCAATATGATCATGGCTGATCATCCAACTCAGTATCCCGTACCTGCCTTCTCTCCATACCCTCTGATCCCCTTAGCCAGAAGGGCCACATCTAACTCCCTCTTAAATATAGCCAATGAACTGGCCTCGACTACCCTCTGTGGCAGGGAGTTCCAGAGATTCACCACTCTCTGTGTGAAAAAAGTTCTTCTCATCTCGGTTTTAAAGGATTTCCCCCTTATCCTTAAGCTGTGACCCTTGTACTGGACTTCCCCAACATCGGGAGCAATCTTCCTGCATCTAGCCTGTCCAACCCCTTAAGAATTTTGTAAATTTCTATAAGATCCCCTCTCAATCTCCTAAATTCTAGAGAGTATAAACCAAGTCTATCCAGTCTTTCTTCATAAGACAGTCCTGACATCCCAGGAATCAGTCTGGTGAACCTTCTCTGCACTCCCTCTATGGCAATAATGTCCTTCCTCAGATTTGGAGACCAAAACTGTACGCAATACTCCAGGTGTGGTCTCACCAAGACCCTGTACAACTGCAGTAGAACCTCCCTGCTCCTATACTCAAATCCTTTTGCTATGAAAGCTAACATACCATTCGCTTTCTTCACTGCCTGCTGCACCTGCATGCCCACTTTCAATGACTGGTGTACCATGACACCCAGGTCTCGCTGCATCTCCCCTTTTCCTAGTCGTTTCGACGCTTTATGCATCCTGAAATTTCGTCAATTTTCACGTCCTGAATTTATGTAGCTTTTTGGCATTTTGAAAATTTGTCACCTTTCAGGCCCTGAATTTTCGTCGTGTTTTGCGTGCTGAATTTTCGTCACTTTTCGCGTACTGAATTTTCGTCACTTTTGGCGTGCTGAATTTTTGTCGCTTTTCGGTCCTGAAGTTTCGTCACTTTTCGTGTACTGAAATTTCGCCGCTTTTCACGTTGTGAAATTTCGTCGCTTTATGTGTGCAGAGATTTCGGCGCTTTTCCTTTGCTGATATTTCTTTGTTTTTCAAGTTCAGAAATTTTGTCACTTTATGCGTCCTTTAATGTTGTCGCTTTACGCATGCTGGATTTTCTTCGCTTTTTGCATGCTGAATTTTCGTCGCATTCCGTGTGCTGATATTTCGTCGCTTTTCACATTTGAAATTTCGTCACTTTTGGCGTGCTGAATTTTCGTCGCTTTTCATCTCCTGAAAGTTCGTCACTTTTTGCGTGCTGAATTTTCGTAGCGTTTTGTGTGCTGATATTTCATCGCTTTTCACATTCTGAAATGTCACTTTTTGCGTGCTGAATTTTCGTCGCGTTTCGTGTGCTGCTATTTCGTCGCTTTTCACGTCTTGAAATTTCGTCACTTTTGGCGTTCTGAATTTTTGTCGCTTTTAATGTCCTGAAAGTTCTTCACTTTTCGCGTGCTGAATTTTCGTAGCGTTTTGTGTGCTGATATTCCATTGATTTTCACGAACTGAAATTTTGTCACCTTTGGCATGCTGAATTTTCGTCACTTTTCATGCCCTGAAAGTTCGTATATTTTCACGTGCTGAATTTTCGTCGCTTTTCGCGTGCTTAATTTTCGTCGCTTTTCACGTTCTGAAATCGTCACTTTTTGCATGCTGAATTTTCGTCGCATTTCGTGTGCTGATATTTCGTCGCTTTTCACATTTGAAATGTCGTCACTTTTGGCGTGCTGAATTTTCGTCGCTTTTCATGTCCTGAAAGTTCGTCACTTTTCGCGTGCTGAATTTTCGTCGATTTTCGCATGCTGAATTCTTGTCGCTTTTCAGGTGCTAAATTTTCGTCGCTTTTTACGTCCTGAAATTTCGTCACTTTTGGCGTGCTGAATTTTTGTTGCTTTTCGCGTCCTGAAGATTCGTCACTTTTGGCGTGCTAAATTTTAATCGCTTTTCGCATTGTGAATTTTTGTCGCTTTTGTTATGCTGAAATTTCGTCGCTTTTCACGTCCTGAAATTTCGTCACATTTCGCGTGCTGAATTTTCGTCACTTTTCACGTTCTGAAACTTCGTCACTTTTTGCATGCTGAATTTTCGTCGCATTTCGTGTGCTGATATTTCGTTGCTTTTCACATTTGAAATTTCGTCACTTTTGGCGTGCTGAATTTTCGTCGCTTTTCATCTCCTGAAAGTTCGTCACTTTTCGCGAGCTGAATTTTCGTAGCGTTTTGTTTGCTGATATTTCGTCACTTTTCACATTCTGAAATGTTGTCACTTTTTGCGTGCTGAATTTTCGTCGCGTTTCGTGTGCTGCTATTTCATCGCGTTTCACGTCTTGAAATGTTGTCACTTTTGGCGTGCTGAATTTTTGTCGCTTTTCATGTCCTGAAAGTTCGTCACTTTTTGCATGCTGATTTCTCGTCACTTTTCGCATGCTGAATTTTCGTAGCGTTTTGTGTGCTGATATTTTCGTCGCTTTTCACGTTCTGAAATTTCGTCACTTTTAGCGTGCTGAATTATCGTCGCGTTTCGTGTGCTGATATTTAGTCGCTTTTAACATCCTGCAATTTTATCACATTTGGCGTGCTGAATTTTCATCGCTTTTCACGTCCTGAAATCGTCATTTTTGCGTGCTGAATTTTCGTCGATTCCGTGTGCTGATATTTCGTCGCTTTAGACGTCCCCTGAAAGTTCGTCACTTTTCGTGAGCTGAATTTTCGTAGCGTTTTGTGTGCTGATATTTCGTCGCTTTTCACATTCTGAAATGTTGTCACTTTTTGCGTGCTGAAATTTCGTCGCTTTTCACGTCCTGAAATTTTGTCACATTTCGCGTGCTGAATTTTCGTCACTTTTCACGTTCTGAAACTTCGTCACTTTTTGCATGCTGAATTTTCGTCGCATTTCGTGTGCTGATATTTCGTCGCTTTTCACATTTGAAATTTCGTCACTTTTGGCGTGCTGAATTTTCGTAGCTTTTCACATTCTGAAACCGTCACTTTTTGCATGTTGAATTTTCGTCGCATTTCGTGTGCTGATATTTCGTCGCTTTTCACATCTTGAAATTTTGTCACTTTTGGCGTGCTGAATTTTCGTCGCTTTTCGCGTGCTTAATTTTCGACGCTTTTTACGTTCTGAAACTTCGTCACTTTTTGCATGCTGAATTTTCGTCGCATTTCGTGTGCTGATATTTTGTCGCTTTTCACATTTGAAATTTCGTCACTTTTGGCGTGCTGAATTTTCGTCGCTTTTCATGTCCTGAAAGTTCGTCGATTTTCGCATGCTGAATTCTTGTCGCTTTTCAGGTGCTAAATTTTCGTCGCTTTCACGTCCTGAAATTTCGTCACTTTTGGCATGCTGAATTTTTGCCGCTTTTCGCGTCCTGAAGATTCGTCACTTTTGGCATGCTAAATTTTCATCGCTTTCGCATAGTGAATTTTTGTCGCATTTGTTATGCTGAATTTTAGTCGCGTTTCATGTGCTGATATTCCATCGATTTTCATGTCCTGAAATTTTGTCACCTTTGGCGTGCTAAATTTTCGTCGCTTTTCATGCCCTGAAAGTTCGTCACTTTTCGCGTGCTGAATTTTCGTCGCTTTTCGCGTGCTTAATTTTCGTCGCTTTTCAATCTCTGAAACTTCGTCACTTTTTGCATGCTGAATTTTCGTCGCATTTGCTGTGCAGATATTTTGTCGCTTTTCACATTTGAAATTTCGTCACTTTTGGCGTGCTGAATTTTCGTCGCTTTTCATGTCCTGAAAGTTCGTCACTTTTCGCGAGCTGAATTTTCGTAGCGTTTTGTTTGCTGATATTTCGTCACTTTTCACATTCTGAAATGTTGTCACTTTTTGCGTGCTGAATTTTCGTCGCGTTTCGTGTGCTGCTATTTCGTCGCCTTTCACGTCTTGAAATGTCGTCACTTTTGGCGTGCTGAATTTTTGTCGCTTTTCATGTCCTGAAAGTTCGTCACTTTTTGCATGCTGATTTTTCGTCACTTTTCGCATGCTGAATTTTCGCAGCGTTTTGTGTGCTGATATTTTCGTCGCTTTTCACGTTCTGAAATTTCGTCACTTTTAGCGTGCTGAATTATCGTCGCGTTTCGTGTGCTGATATTTAGTCGCTTTTAACATCCTGCAATTTTATCACATTTGGCGTGCTGAATTTTCATCGCTTTTCATGTCCTGAAATCGTCATTTTTGCGTGCTGAATTTTCGTCGATTCCGTGTGCTGATATTTCGTCGCTTTAGACGTCCCCTGAAAGTTCGTCACTTTTCGTGAGCTGAATTTTCGTAGCGTTTTGTGTGCTGATATTTCGTCGCTTTTCACATTCTGAAATGTTGTCACTTTTCGCGTGCTGAATTTTCGTCGCTTTTCGCGTGCTTAATTTTCGTCGCTTTTCAATCTCTGAAACTTCGTCACTTTTTGCATGCTGAATTTTCGTCGCATTTCGTGTGCAGATATTTTGTCGCTTTTCACATTTGAAATTTCGACACTTTTGGCGTGCTGAATTTTCGTCGCTTTTCATCTCCTGAAAGTTCGTCACTTTTCGCGTGCTGAATTTTCGTCGATTTCGTGTGCTGAATTTTCGTCGCTTTTCACGTCCCCTGAAATTTCGTCACTTTTCGCATGCTGAATTTTCGTCGATTTTCGCATGCTGAATTCTTGTCGCTTTTCAGGTGCTAAATTTTCGTCGCTTTTCACGTCCTGAAATTTCGTCACTTTTGGCGTACTGAATTTTTGTCGCTTTTCGCGTCCTGAAGTTTCGTCACTTTTGGCGTGATGAATTTTCGTCGCTTTTCGCGTGCTTAATTTTCGTCGCTTTTCACATTCTGAAACTTCGTCACTTTTGGCGTGCTGAATTTTCGTCGCTTTTCGCGTGCTTAATTTTCGTCGCTTTTCACGTTCTGAAACTTCGTCACTTTTCGCATGCTGAATTTTCATCGATTTTCGCATGCTGAATTTTCGTCGAATTTCAGGTGTTAAATTTTTGTCGCTTTTTGGGTGCTAAATTTACGTCGCTTTTCACGTTCTTAAATTTCGTCACATTTTGCGTGCTGAATTTTCGTCACGTTTCGTGTGCTAATATTCCGTCACTTTTCACGTCCTGAAATTTTGTCACTTTTGGCATGCTGACTTTTCGTCGCCTTTTACATCCTGAAAGTTCGTCACTTTTTGCATGCTGATTTTTCGTCACTTTTCGCATGCTGAATTTTCGTAGCGTTTTGTGTGCTGATATTTTCGTCGCTTTTCACGTTCTGAAATTTCGTCACTTTTAGCGTGCTGAATTATCGTCGCGTTTCGTGTGCTGATATTTAGTCGCTTTTAACATCCTGCAATTTTATCACATTTGGCATGCTGAATTTTCATCGCTTTTCACGTCCTGAAATCGTCATTTTTGCGTGCTGAATTTTCGTCGATTCCGTGTGCTGATATTTCGTCGCTTTAGACGTCCCCTGAAAGTTCGTCACTTTTCGTGAGCTGAATTTTCGTAGCGTTTTGTGTGCTGATATTTCGTCGCTTTTCACATTCTGAAATGTTGTCACTTTTTGCGTGCTGAAATTTCGTCGCTTTTCACGTCCTGAAATTTTGTCACATTTCGCGTGCTGAATTTTCATCACTTTTCACGTTCTGAAACTTCGTCACTTTTTGCATGCTGAATTTTCGTCGCATTTCATGTGGTGATATTTCGTCGCTTTTCACATTTGAAATTTCGTCACTTTTGGCGTGCTGAATTTTCGTAGCTTTTCACATTCTGAAACTTCGTCACTTTTTGCATGTTGAATTTTCGTCGCATTTCGTGTGCTGATATTTCGTCGCTTTTCACATCTTGAAATTTTGTCACTTTTGGCGTGCTGAATTTTCGTCGCTTTTCGCGTGCTGAATTTTCGTCGCTTTTCGCGTGCTTAATTTTCGTCGCTTTTCACGTTCTGAAACTTCGTCACTTTTTGCATGCTGAATTTTCGTCGCATTTCGTGTGCTGATATTTTGTCGCTTTTCACATTTGAAATTTCGTCACTTTTGGCGTGCTGAATTTTCGTCGCTTTTCATGTCCTGAAAGTTCGTCACTTTTCGCGTGCCGAATTTTCGTCGATTTCGTGTGCTGAATTTTCGTCGCTTTTCACGTCCCCTGAAATTTCGTCACTTTTCGCATGCTGAATTTTCGTCGATTTTCGCATGCTGAATTCTTGTCGCTTTTCAGGTGCTAAATTTTCGTCGCTTTCACGTCCTGAAATTTCGTCACTTTTGGCGTGCTGAATTTTTGCCGCTTTTCGCGTCCTGAATATTCGTCACTTTTGGCATGCTAAATTTTCATCGCTTTTCGCATAGTGAATTTTTGTCGCATTTGTTATGCTGAAATTTCGTCGCTTTTCACGTCCTGAAATTTTGTCACATTTCGCGTGCTGAATTTTCGTCGCTTTTCTCATGCTTAATTTTCGTAGCTTTTTACGTTCTGAAATTTCGTCACATTTTGCGTGCTGAATTTTCGTCGCGTTTCGTGTGCTGATATTCCATCGATTTTCATGTCCTGAAATTTTGTCACCTTTGGCGTGCTAAATTTTCGTCGCTTTTCATGCCCTGAAAGTTCGTCACTTTTGGCGTGCTGAATTTTCGTCGCTTTTTGCGTGCTTAATTTTCGTCGGTTTTCAATCTCTGAAACTTCGTCACTTTTTGCATGCTGAATTTTCGTCGCATTTCGTGTGCTGATATTTTGTCGCTTTTCACATTTGAAATTTCGTCACTTTTGGCGTGCTGAATTTTCGTCGCTTTTCATGTCCTGAAAGTTCTTCACTTTTCGCGTGCTGAATTTTCGTCGATTTCGTGTGCTGAATTTTCGTCGCTTTTCACGTCCCCTGAAATTTCGTCACTTTTCGCATGCTGAATTTTCGTCGATTTTCGCATGCTGAATTCTTGTCGCTTTTCAGGTGCTAAATTTTCGTCGCTTTTCACGTCCTGAAGATTCGTCACTTTTGGCGTGATAAATTTTCGTCGCTTTTCGCGTGCTTAATTTTCGTCGCTTTTCACGTTCTGAAACTTCGTCACTTTTCGCATGCTGAATTTTCGTCGATTTTCGCATGCTGAATTTTCGTCGATTTTCGCATGCTGAATTCTTGTCGCTTTTCAGTTGCTAAATTTTCGTCGCTTTTCACGTCCTGAAATTTCGTCACTTTTGGCGTGGTTAAATTTTGTCGCTTTTCGCGTCCCGAAGATTCGTCACTTTTGGTGTGCTAAATTTTCATTGCTTTTCGCATAGTGAATTTTTGTCGCATTTGTTATGCTGAAATTTCGTCGCTTTTCACGTCCTGAAATGTCGTCACATTTCGCGTGCTGAATTTTCGTCGCTTTTCGCGTGCTTAATTTTCGTAGCTTTTTACGTTCTGAAATTTCGTCACATTTTGCATGCTGAATTTTCGTCGCGTTTCGTGTGCTGATATTCCATCGATTTTCATGTCCTGAAATTTTGTCACCTTTGGCGTGCTAAATTTTCGTCGCTTTTCATGCCCTGAAAGTTCGTCACTTTTGGCGTGCTGAATTTTCGTCGCTTTTCGCGTGCTTAATTTTCGTCGCTTTTCACGTTCTGAAACTTCGTCACTTTTTGCATGCTGAATTTCCGTCGCATTTCGTGTGCTGATATTTTGTCGCTTTTCACATTTGAAATTTCGTCACTTTTGGCGTGCTGTATTTTCGTCGCTTTTCATGTCCTGAAAGTTCGTCACTTTTCACGTGCTGAATTTTCGTAGCGTTTTGTGTGCTGAATTTTCGTCGATTTTCTCATGCTATAATTCTTGTCGCTTTTCAGGTGCTAAATTTTCGTCACTTTTTACGTCCTGAAATTATCAAGGGGTAATAGGCAAGGATGTGCGTTATCACCCCTGCTATTTGCCCTTATGATAGAACCTTTGGCTGAAAGTATAAGAATTCATCCGAATATTCAGGGCTATAATACTAGGGTCTCAAATAATAACATTTCATTATATGCAGACGATATACTTTTATATATTACAAAGTCACAAACGAGCATACCAAATTTAGTTCATTTCAGAGAGGCATTGGGGTCTTTTTCTGGATATAGAATAAATTGGAATAAAAGTTAAATCATGACGTTAATACCTCAAGAACCTATACACTTACTGAAGTTCCCCTTTAACATTACAACAGAAAATTTTCAATACTTGGGTATTCAGATTACTAGAAAATATATAGCATTATTCAACGCTAATTTTACACCTTTATTCAATAAAGTTAATATGCTGATTAAATTTTGGAAAACACTTCCTTTATCATTATTAGGTAGAATAAATGCTATAAAAATGATCTTCCTACCACAATTATTATACCTATTTCAGTCTATATCGGTATATATACCAAAATGCTTAAAAAAAACATTAGACTCTAATATTACTAACTTTATTTGGGATTATATATCACACAGAATTTTAAAAAAAAACACTTATGTAAACCAAAAGATGTCGGGGGACTTTCACTCCCGAATTTTATGTATTATTATTGGGCAGTGCATATTAACCATATAACAACCATATAACAATTACAGCACGGAAACAGGCCATCTCGGCCTTACAAGTCCGTGCGGAACAACGTTTTTCCCTTAGTCCCACCTGCCTGCACTCATACCATAACCATCCGTTCCCTTCTCATCCATATGCCTATCCAATTTATTTTTAAATTATACCAACGCACCTGCCTCCACCACTTCCACTGGAAGCTCATTCCACACCGCTACCACTCTCTGAGAATATAATTTATTGGCTGGACAGTTCTACCCAACAGACAGAATGGATACAAATGGAGAAAGATGATTGTTTTCCTTGTAATATAGGAACGATCCTCTTCTCCCCGAAAAAACTGAACAACACAATAGATAAGAAGAACCCAATTATACATGATACAATAAGAATTTGGAAACAAATAAAATTATCTTTAAATTTAAGAAATTTATCATTGTTAATGCCAATAGCGAATAACCCTTCATTTAAACCATCTCTTATTGATAAAACATATAACCAATGAGAAAGTCTCGGAATTAAAAGGATCGGCCATATGTATGAAATGGGAAACCTACGATCATTCCGACAATTACAATTAAAATTTAAATTGAAAAACAACCAATATTTTAAATATCTTCAGATTTGCGATTTCATGAAAAATACATACAAGGATATCAAAAAATAACTCCTGCCTTATTGGAAGAAGCAATGAATATTAAAGCTGACTCACAAAAATTAATATCATATTTATACAATAGTATTTCAAATATAGACCTACCATCGACAGAGAAGAGTGGGAACGGGAATTAATGATAAAAATTACGAAGGTTACATGCGAAAAGTACTTGATATATATTCACAAATGTTCGATTAATGTAAGACATAATCTAATTCCATTGAAAATTTTACATAGATTATATTATTCAAAAACAAGATTGAACAAATTCTATCCAAATATATCCCCCATTTGTTATACATGTTTATCCCAAAACGCAGCTATACCACACTCTTTTGTTTCCTGCATAAAACGTTATAGATTTTGGAGTGATATTTTTGAAATATTTACAAAATTATTTAAGATTAGATAGGAACTTAATACTGAAATGATTATATTTGGAGTAATGGAAGATGGGAATAAATTGAACTCATCTCAAAATATATATTTTAATTATGGTTTAATAATAGCAAAAAAATTATACTTAAATTTTGGAAAAATACATCAATACCAACGCTTAAAATGTGGATCGCAAGCATGATGGACACCGCACATCTTGAGGAAATGCGATTCCTCCTAATGGATAAATCAGACCAATTTATAACGAGTTGGTCTCCATTTGTCGTCTTTTTGGAATCATATGGTGCAACACAACTGTAAAAGCTAACTGTTTCAGGACTGGACGAGGGATGGTCAAGATTATAAACAATGATCTCCTTACTTCTTTTCTTTATGTCTTATTCTCCTTTTTCTATTTTCTTTTCTTCAACTTTCTTCATTCATTCTTCTTGTTTCTGCTTCTTCACACACTATATATCTCACGTCTTTCTATCCTTTACTATCTAATTTATTTTTCTTATACTTCTTCTTCTTTATTATAACAAACAAAATAAGAAGCTGTACATAAAATGTATTATGATAATATATATTAGGTACTTTGGTGCCATATGATTGTACTTACTTCTAATAAAATAAAATATATATTTTTTAAAATTAATAACCCATTATCTGTTATTTGCACTTTATCAGTTTATTTATTCATGTGTGTATACATTTATATTATGGTATATGGTCACACTGATCTGTTTTGTAGTAAATGCCTACTATGTTCTGTGTGCTGAAGCAAAGCAAGAATTTCATTGTCCTATCAGGGACACATGAAAATGAACTCACTTGACTTGAAAGACTGGATAGATTCGGCTTGTACTCGTTAGAATTTAGAAGATTGAGAGGGAATCTTATCGAAACGTACACAATTCTTAAGGGGTTGGACAGGCTAGATGCAGGAAGATTGTTCCCGATGTTGGGAACATCCAGAACAAGGGATCACAGTTTAAGAATAAGGGGAAATCTTTTATGACCGAGATGAGAAAATCATTTTTCACACAGAGAGTGGTGAATCTCCCGAATTCTCTGCCACATAAGGTAGTTGAGGCCAGTTCATTGGCTATATTTAAGAAGGAGTTAGATGTGTCCCTTGTGGCTAAGGGGATCAGGGGGTATGGAGAGAAGGCAGGTACAGGATATTGAGTTGGATGAGCAGCCATGATAGAAACATAGATACATAGAAAATAGGTGCAGGACTAGGCCATTCGGCCCTTCGAGCCTGCAGCGCCATTCAATATGATCATGGCTGATCATCCAACTCAGTATCCTGTCTCTCCTTAGCTCCAAGATCCCTTTAGCCTCAAGGGCCAAATCTAACTCCCTCTTAAATATTGCCAATGAACTGGCCTCAGCTACCTTCTGTGGCAGAGAATTCCAGAGATTCACCACTCTCTGTGTGAATTTTTTTTTCTCATCTCGGTCCTAAAAGATTTCCCCCTTATCCTTAAACTGTGACCCATTGTTCTGGACTTCCCTAGCATCGGGAACCATCTTCCTGTATCTAGCCTGTCCAACCCCTTAAGAAATGTGTAATTTTCTATAAGATCCCCCCTCAAACTTCTAAAATCTAGCGAGTACAAGCCCAGTCTATACAGTCTTTCTTCATATGAAAGTCCTGACATCCCAGGAATCAGTTTGTGAACCTTCTCTGTACTCCCTCCACGGCAAGAATGTCTTTCCTCAGATTAGGAGACAAAAACTGTATGCAATATTCCAGGTGTGGTCTCACCAAGACCTTGTTCAACTGCAGCAGAACCTCCATGCTCCTATACTCAAATCCTTTTGCTATGAATGCTAACATACCATTCGCTTTCTTCACTGCCTGCTGCACCTGCATGTCCACTTTCAATGACTGGTGTACCATGACACCCAGGTCTCGTTGCATCTCCCCTTTTCCTAACCGGCCACCATTCAGATAATAGTCTACTTTCCTGTTTTTGCCACCAAAGTGGATAACCTCACATTTATCCACAATATACTGCATCTGCCATGCATTTGCCTACTCACCCAGCCTATCCAAGTCACCTTGCAGCCTCCTAGCATCCTCCTCACAGCTAACACTGCCCCCCAGCTCCGTGTCATCCGCAAACTTTGAGATGTTGCATTCAATTCCCTCGTCCAAATCATTAATATATATTGTAAATAGCTGAGGTCCCAGCACTGAGCCTTGCGGTACCCCACTAGTCACTGCCTGCCATTGTGAAAATGACCCGTTTAGTCCTACTCGTTGCTTCCTGTCTGCGAGCCATTTCTCTATCCACATAAATACTGAACCCCCAATACCGTGTGCTTTAAGTTTGTATACTAATCTCTTATGTAAGACCTTGCCGAAAGCCTTCTGAAAGTCCAGATATAACACATCCACTGGTTCTCCCTTATCCACTCTACTAGTTACTTCCTAGAAAAATTCTATAAGATTCGTCAGACATGATTTACCTTATATAAATCCATGCTGAATTTGTCCAATGATTTCACGACTTTCCAAATGTGCTGCTATCCCATCTTTAATAACTGACTCTAGCAGTTTCCCCACTATCGATGTTAGACTAACTGGTCTGTAATTCCCCGTTTTCGCTCTCCCTCTACCCGGATATATTTTCACCAGTAGCAACACTGACAACATTTTCCTTGTGCTGACCCACTGTAGAAGTTTGGACATTTTTGCAGGTTACCTTTCCATGTGTGACCATTGGACAAACTGCTGTAATGATAATGTTAAACGTGTGATTAACCGGGTTTGTCTTAAAATGAATATGTTCCAGATCCCAGCACAGAGATCTATGGCCAAGTGAGGAATATCTTACTGGACTATTTATGCGCACCCGCACACACCCTCCAGTTATAGAGCCATAGAGACATAAATTCTCACAGCTTTTTCATCCCAGCCTGCCTGCCTGCCTGCCCACACCGGCCAACATTTCCCATCCCCATATTCCTATAAATGGCCTGCCTGTCTATCCATGCACCTGTCTAAATGTTCCTTAAAGATTGCCGTAGTACTTTGTAGTTCGTACCTTTATATAGTTACAAGGAGAGATAGCTGAATGGATTGAAATTTGGCTTCAGGGAAGGAAGCAGAGGGTGATGGTGGAAGGAAGGCTGCTTCTCAGACTGGAGGCCTGTAATTATTGTGTGCCTCAGTGTTCAGTGCTGGGTCCGTTACTGTTTGTCATCTACATCAATGATTTGGATGAGAACTTACAGAGCAAGTTGAGCAAGTTTGCAGGTGATACAAAAGTGGGTGGTTTTGCAGATAGTGAAGATGGTTGTGATTAATTGCAGTAGGATCTTGATCGATTGGCCAAGTGTGCTGGGGAATGTGTGATGGGATTTAATGCAGAGAATTGTGAGGTATTGCATTTTGGGAAGTCTAACATGAGGAGGATTTACACAGTGAATGGTAGGGCTCGAGGTACAATTGTAGAGCAGAGGGATCTTGTAGTGCAGGTGCACAGTTCCTTGAGGGTGGAATCACAGTTGCTGTAGTACGGATGGTCGAAAAGGCTTTTGGCACATTGGCCTTTACCTGGCAGAGTATTGAATATAGAGGTCGGGAGGTCATGTTACAGTTGTATAAGACCTTAGTGAGGCCGCATTTGGGGTATTGTGTTCAGTTCTGGGTATTGTGTTATAGGAAAGAATTTGCCAAACTAGAAACTTTACAGATACATTCTACATTACACTACATTCTACATTACACTACATACTCTACAGATACATTTTACAAGGATGCAGCAGCCAGGGTCTGGCCTGTGAGGAGTGGTTGAATAGGCAGGGACCCTATTCATTGAAGCGCAGGCAGGAGAAAGAAGGATAATATTATAGAGGTGTATAAGACGATGAGAGGCATCTAGCGGCAGAATATAAGGGAATTCTGATGAGTTGTACGTTACTCTCAGCAGACCGACCTTGCTGTCTGGTCCGTGGGTTTGAATTCACATCTACCTGTCGACTGGTCTGAAGTAGTTGACTACAAAATTAACTGCAGATTGAACAGAGCCACAGTTCACTCATGATATGAAGCTACATTTTAATTTTCAGCATTATGTGTTATTCTTTACATTGAATGCCGGAGAGAGAGAGGCACTAAACTACTGTTAATTAAGATGAAAATAACAAATTAATGCATCTACACCTGCCGTGTTTACCAGCGTGGATAGATAGAACAGCAAGATGGAATTAGTGCTCATTACAGATGAGATTCATTATGGATACTGAACCTGCATTAACCCTTTATATTCCAACATTTGAAATACAAATATCAAAGTTTATATCTCTCCCTCTAGATCAGGCCGTCGTGTCCTAGCAACATCCTCCTAAATCTTCCCTACGCCCGCAGACACAAAATGCTGGAGTAACTCAGTGGGTGGGTCAGGCAGCATCTCAGCAGAGAAGGAATGAGTGTAACGTTTCAGGTCGAGACCCTTCTGAGCCGCTGAGTTACTCCAGGATTTTGTGTCTACCTTCGATTAAAACCAGTTCTTAACTTCTTTCCTACACATTCTCCACGCCCTTTCCAGCTTGACACCATTTTCCGATACCGATGTGCCTAAAACCGAACACAATACTCTAAATACGGCCTAACCAATGTCTTATACAACTGCAACATGGCCTCCCAATGTCTATACTCAATGCTCTGACAGGTGAAGGCTAATGTGCCGAAAGCCTTTTTGACCACCCTTTCTACCTCTGATGTTACTTATAAACCACTATGTGCCTGCTGTCGTCCTAGATCCCTCTGTTTTACACTTAAATCACATGTTCCCTTGGTTACAGCTCGTCGGTACTAACAACTCTGGACTCACTGATTGACGGTGTCAGTTCCCATCTGCGTGTGATTCACAACACATTTGCTCTACAGCTGAACATCCAAATAAAGAACAATCAAGACTTCACTGCTCCTCAAAGTGTAGCACTCGCTCTCCTCGGTTGTACTTCAAATATCTGCCAGGCCATCTGTATAGTTCTGGTCACCATATTATGGAAATGATGTCCTATTGCCAGAGGCAGTGCAGAACAGGTTCATCAGGATGTTATCAGGAATGGACAGCGTTAGTTTAGAATACAGATTCGATTGGGTGGGATTGGGCTCTTTTGAGCAAGAATACTGATGGGCGACCTTACAGAGGCTTGCGAAATTATGTAAACTACAGCAGGATTCAGTGGATGGTGACAGTTATTTCCCAGGCAGGAGAATCTAAACCCACTCAACTTCAGTTTATTGGAAATGGGAAAGATTTAAGGGAATGAGCTTCCAGTGGAAGTGGTGGAGGCAGGTTCGTTGGTATAATTTAAAAATAAATTGGATAGGCATATGGATGAGAAGGGAATGGAGGGTTATGGTATGAGTGCAGGCAGGTGGGACTAATGGTAAACAGTTGTTCGGCACATAGATACATAGATACATAGAAAATAGGTGCAGGAGTAGGCCATTCGGCCCTTCGAGCCTGCACCGCCATTCAATATGATCATGGCTGATCATCCAACTCAGTATCCCGTACCTGCCTTCTCTCCATACCCCCTGGTCCCTTTAGCCACAAGGGCCACATCTAACTCCCTCTTAAATATAGCCAATGAACTGGCCTCAACTACCATCTGTGGCAGAGAGTTCCAGAGATTCACCACTCTCTCTGTGACTCTGGGCACGGACTTGTAGGGCCGAGGTGGCCTGTTTCCGTGCTGTAATTGTTATATGTTATATGTTATATGGAATACAGATGGGCAGGCAGGTATTCCACACCAAAGGTGGAGCAATCTCTTCCTATGTGGTGGTGGGGGCAGATACCGTCACAGCAAATAAACAGCATTTGGACAGCCGTATGCCTCGGATAGGAATGGAGGGATATGAGACAAATACAAGTGAATGAGATCACATGTAATCTCATTCACATCAAGGACATCGTGCCTCATAGGCATATCGATCTGCAGGGATGAATCGGGCCGAAGGGCCTGTTTCCCTTTTGTTCTCATGAACATTTACACAGCACTAGAATCACCGGTTCCGTTATCACTCATGTGCTCTGTCATCGGCCTGCCAGCCCAGTTGTAATTCGTTCGTCTAAATCATCAATAAATATTATAAGTATCTGGGGTCCCAGCACTAACGCTTCCGGCACCCCACTGGTTCCTGCCTGCCATTCTGAAAAGGACCCGTTAATTCCTACACGTTGCTTCCTGTCTGCCAATCAGTTTTGTATCCATGTCAATACCCTTGTCCCAATATCATGTGTTCTAGTTTTGCACACTAATAGCAAGATTAAACGATAACTTACCAGTTTGAAGTTTGATCTTTATTTTATGAGGAGTTACAGTGAGGGATTACATGAAGAGCCCGCCAGCCCGCATGCGTGTTAAGCTTCAAAGCTGTGGTGTGAAATCACAGATAACAGTTGATGAACTGAATATAGTAAGATTCGAGAAACTAGAACTACCAGCTGACCTTTATGAGAGAGGATTGGGAGTGGAGGGCACATAATCCCTCATCGTAACTCCTCATAAAATAAAGATCAAACTGGTAAGTTCTCGTTTAATCTTACTATTTTACTTCGGAGTCTTGTGACTGACTACGTGAAGATTTCAAAACTCTGTGATTTCATGCCGTGGACACGAGTCCATGCGTCACACACTGCATCAGTTGACCATGGATGAGTAAAATTTAATAAAGCATGACATAGATTTAAACATGCTTATGCTTTTTAATGATGAAATAATAATCATAGTAATCCCAATCATCCAGGAGGAATTATAAAACAGGACCTAAAACATAGTTGGCAAATACCCTGCAGCCACTAGGATGTGGTCCAGTAGAACATCCACAACCCTCGCTGCTGATATTGTTGCAGCCCTGGTGGGGTGAGATTTGAAAATATCAGTGTTCACTCCAGCACAAGCCAAAACCCGTTTTATTCACCTGGGGATGGTCTATACTGATACCTACGTATGAGTGTTTTGGAACTAACAAACATTGCTAGTTCAGACCTAAGGTGACCTAATGTACTGTTGTAGATGTGTGACCACACACATAACCAAAGGTCCATGGGGTATGCCATGAAAACTAGTTTGAGACCTGACGCCCCTGATCTTACTCTGCAAGACTAAGTCATGAACCTTAAAATGTCATATTATTTGCAGATGTAACCATCCTGTCCAGTCGCAGCTTATGCAACGACTGGTCCCGTTGCGCTGAAAACCAGCGCCATGAGGATAACCACTTTGTAAGTGATTTTGTCCGAGGACAGGGATGTAGCTGGAGCACACCGGCGACGCAGTGTCAGCAGAACATTAACCTCCCATATGTCCGAGTAACTGGGCCTGGGGGAATTTGAGTGGAATATACCCTTCATAAATCTGGATATCAGAGGTCGAGACCCGACAGCGTGGTGTCCCGTCCCCAGCAGAAAGTATGACGACAAGGCATTTCAGGCACAATTTATAGCACTGTAACTCCATCTCTCATGAAATATAGCTTTGAGAGGAATTCCAAGACATCTGTTATACGTACCGTGTCATACGATATATTGGGCTGTAAACCGAACACTTCCCATTCCTTGATACTCTTCAGGCCACAGTGATTACATCTACCGTGCAACCTGACAGTCCGTACCCCAGGAAAGATCTTCTCATAGTCTGCAAACCCACAATTCGATTCGCTCATGCAGTGGATGATTCAACCAGCAGATTTCTGCATTTGGGAAGAGCTATAGAAAGGCTCTGTTATCATTCCCAGTATGAGTGGACCCATGACTGTGTAGGCCCGATCAAAAGCCTGAGGTGGAGTGTTGCTGGATCTTAAGCAAGCACCGACTGATGAGGCAAAATGGAGTAACAACATAAAGAGCATCCCTCCCCAGCGTAGCGAGAATGCATCCATCGCCACTGCCCCTGAGTATGGCCGCCATGCCAGATATGTTTGCAACTGGTGATTGAGACTAGATGCAAACAAATCGATATTTGATGTTTCATTGAGCCACGATGTCATTAAATACTTTGTGATCCAACATCCATTCTGTGTTGTCACTGATTTACGTGATGATACATCAGCGCCAAATGAGGTTAGGTAAACTATCACAGGATATTGACTTTTATTTATTTATTTATTTATTTAAATTTTATTGATTAGAAGTAAGTACAATACAGTGGTACCTTTTTACAGGTTCCGAAAATTATGTTAACATATTACATTCTCTGTACAACTTCCTTTTTTTTTAAAGAGGAAAGTAATAAAAAGAAAGGTAGTAAAGAGTGAAAGAAAATCTAGTGTGCGTGAGTAAAAAAAGAGAAAAAGAGATAGTGAAGAAAATAAATAAGTAAGAAAAGAAAACAGGAGGGACAAGGACAATCGCCACAAGGAGATAATTTTTATATTCTACATCGTCTTTCACCCTTACCTGAAACTTTTAATTTTTACGATACTGTTGCACCACATGACTCCAAGAAATCAATAAATGGAGACCAACTCATTAAGAATTGGTCTTGTTTGTCTATGAGGAGGAGTCTCATTTCTTCCAAGTGTGCTGTGTCCAACATATTGCTGACCCACATTTTAAATGTAGCTGTATTAGCGTTTTTCCAAAATTTAAGTATACGTTTTTTTGCTGTTATTAACCCATAATTAAAGAATAGAAACATAGAAACATAGAAACATAGAAATTAGGTGCAGGAGTAGGCCATTCGGCCCTTCGAGCCTGCACCGCCATTCAATATGATCATGGCTGATCATCCAACTCAGTATCCCGTACCTGCCTTCTCTCCATACCCTCTGATCCCCTTAGCCACAAGGGCCACATCTAACTCCCTCTTAAATATAGCCAATGAACTGGCCTCGACTACCCTCTGTGGCAGGGAGTTCCAGAGATTCACCACTGTGTGAAAAAAGTTCTTCTCATCTCGGTTTTAAAGGATTTCCCCCTTATCCTTAAGCTGTGACCCCTTGTCCTGGACTTCCCCAACATCGGGAGCAATCTTCCTGCATCTAGCCTGTCCAACCCCTTAAGAATTTTGTAAGTTTCTATAAGATCCACTCTCAATCTCCTAAATTCTAGAGAGTATAAACCAAGTCTATCCAGTCTTTCTTCATAAGACAGTCCTGACATCCCAGGAATCAGTCTGGTGAACCTTCTCTGCACTCCCTCTATGGCAATAATGTCCTTCCTCAGAATACATTTCGGGGTTTATTTAATTTATTACCGTCTCCCCTTACTCCAAATATAATCATTTCAGTATTAGGTTCCATTTTTATCATAAATAAATTTGTGAATATATCAAATATATCACACCAAAATTTATGAGGTTTTGTGCAAGAATCAAAAGAGTGTGTGATATTGGAAATTTGAGAAATACATTTATCACAGATGGGAGAGACATTTGGGTAGAATTTATTCAACCTAGTTTTTGAATAATATAATCTATGTAATATTTTAAATTGAATTAAATTGTGTCTAGCGTTAATCGAACATTTATGTATATATATCAATTACCTTTCCCATGTTTCTTTTGAGATTTTTATCATTAATTATTTTTTCCAGTCTTCTCTAATTGCCTCTGTTGATGGTAATTCTCTGTTTAGAATACTATTATATATGTATGATATTAATTTTTGTGAGTCCGCTTTGATATTCATTGCTTCTTCCCGTGGGTTTAAAATTATACTTTGAAATCTTGGTATATATTTCTTTATAAAGTCACATATCTGTAAATATTTAAAATATTGGTTGTTCAATTTAAATTTAAATTTTAGTTGTTGAAATGATAATAAATTTCCCATTTCATACAAGTCACATACCTATTTAATTCCCACTCTTTCCCCATTGTCTATATGTTTTATCCATCAAAGATGGTTTAAATACTGGATTATTCACTATTGGTTTTAGCACTGATAGGTTTCTTAATTTTAAAGTTAATTTTATTTGTTTCCAAATTCGTATTATCTACATTACTAGATCTCTGAACTTGACCGCTTTTGGCCCACCGTGCTGCGATTTCCGACAGAACGCCGCCAACTACGGCCGTCATTTTTGGCCACCTCGCTCAGAGCCCCCCTCCGCCTTGCGGGTGCGGAAGATTTATCCAATCGATGACAAATCAGATAAATATTAATGTTTAAAAAAAAATCACCATTCCCTCTGCTGCCCCTGCTGGAGCGAGGTGGAGGGACTATAAAACCAGGAAGTGGTGTGCCTCACTCACTCTCTGCAAGATGGATGAAGCCAAGGGGCACGTCTCTCTGAGCTCTGAATAACACTGAACAAATGTCTACACAACTGTGAGTACCCTTAATATGGTTAGAAAATGAAAATATGGTTTGTTTGAAGTAAAAAGGCACTGCCTGCAAATGGTTGTTTGGATGCGTTGGCTTGAAGTTGAAATGCACTACTTACTGCAAATGGTGGCATGAAGTTGAAAGTCACTACTTACTGCAAATGGTGGCTTGGGTGCTTTGCTTGAAGTTGAAAGGCACTACTTAATGCAAATGGTGGCGGGTGCTTTGGCTTTAAGTTGAAAGGCACTACTTACTGCAAATGGTGGCATGAGGTTGAAAGGCACTACATACTGCAAATGGTGGCTTGGGTGCTTTGGCTTAGAGTTGAAATGCACTATTTACTGCAAATGGCGGCTTGGGAGCTTTGGTTTAAATTTCAAAAGGCACCACTTACTGCTAATGGTGGCTTGGGAGCTTTGGCTTGAAGTTTAAAAAAATCACCATTCTCTCTGCTGCCCCTGCTGGAGGGAGGGGGAGGGACTATAAAACCAGGAACTGGTGTGCCTCACTCATTCTCTGCAAGATGGATGAAGCCAAGGGTCACGTCTCTCTGAGCTCTGAATAACACTGAACAGATGTCTACACAACTGTGAGTACCCTTAATGTGGTTTGAAAATGAAAATATGGTTTGTTTGAAGTAAAAAGGCACTGCCTGCAAATTGTTGTTTTGGGTGCTTTGACTTGAAGTTGAAAGGCACTGCTTACTGCAAATGGTGGCTTGGGAGATTTGGTTTAAAGTTGAAAGGCACTACTTACTGCAAATGGTGGTTTGGGTGCTTTGGTTGAAATTGAAAGGCACTACTTACCGTAAATGGTGGCTTGGGTGCTTTGGCTTGAAGTTGAAAGGCGCTACTTACTGCAAATAGTGGCAGGTGCTTTGGCTTGAAGTTGAAAGGCACTTCTTACTGCAAATGGTGGCTTGGGAGCTTTGGCTTGAAGTTGAAAGGCACTACTTACTGCAAATGGTGGCATGACGTTGAAAGGCACTACTTACTGCAAATGGGGGCTTGGGTGCTTTGGTTGGTTGAAATGCACTATTTACTGCAAATGGTGGTTTGGGTGCTTTGGCTTGAAGTTCAAAGGTACTTCTTACTGCAAATGGTGGCTTGGGTGATTTGGCTTGAAGTTGAAAGGCATTACTTACTGCAAATGGTGGCTTGGGTGCTTTGGCTTTGTTGAAAGGCACTACTTACTGCAAATGGTGGCTTGGGTGCTTTGGCTTAAAGTTGAATGGCACTACCTACTGCAAATGGTGGCTTGGGTGCTTTGGCATGAGGTTGAAAGGCACTACTTACTGCAAATGGTGGCTTGGGTGCTTTGGCTTGAAGTTGAAAGGCACTACTTACTGCAAATGGCGGCGTGGTACTTTGGCTTGAAATTAAAAGGAACTACTGCAAATGCACTTACTTCCTGTTTGCACTGTATATTGAGTTTAGATAAAACGCTACACTTACGGCTGTGATTTTTGGCCATCTTACTCAGTCCCCCCTCCGCTGAGCAGGTGCAGAGAATTCTTCCCATCAATGAAAAATAAAAGTGTTATTAGTGTTTTAAAAATGTTGAGAATCTCTCTCCTGTCAATCACGCCCTGAAAGCCACACCTTTTCCGGTGGGATGGGGGAAGGGTTATAAAACCCGGAAGTGTGAGTGTGGCTCAGTCTCTGCATGATGTGGGAGGGAGAGACCATGATTCTGTCTGAGCTGTGAATCAACTGAACACACTGACAGTCTACTGAACTGTGAGTTTGGTGTGTTGTGTGGTTTTATGGTGGTTTCACCCTGCATGAAATGGTATGAAGCTGCATTTGAAGTTGGTGGCCTTGGACCCTGCTTGAAGTGGAATAAAACTGCACTGTATTTTGTGGCCTTGCACCCTGCTGAAAGTGGTATGAAACTGCCCTTGTATTTGGTGGCCTTCGATCCAGCTTCAAGTGGTATGAAACTGCACTTGAATTCGGTGGCCTTGCACCCTGCTTGAAGTGGTTGGAAACTGCACTTGAATTCGGTGGCCTTGCACCCTGCTCATAGTGGTAAGAAACTGCACTTGAATTTGGTGGCCTTGCACGCTGCTTGAAATGGTAGGAACATGGATTTGAATTTGGTGGCCTTGCACCCTGCTTGAAATGGAATTTCAAGGAATAGTCATGAGTCAACTGCCAGCCCACCAGCCGTGAGTGAGCTGCCAGCAGATCAGGCTTGAGGGACTGAGCTGCCACCCCAAGAACCCATACCAGCACTCCAGAAAGCCCCCCCCCCACTGGCTACCAATATTGGCATTGGTGGAGAGGTGGAATATTGCGTCGCGGGACCAGCCCTCCAGTGTGAACAACTTAGTCTAGTATTATGTATAATTGGATTCTTCTTATATAATGTATTGTTCAGATTTATCGGGGAGAAGAGGATCGCTCCTAAATCGTAAGGAGCGCAATCCTCTTTCTCCATTCTTATCCATTCAAACTGTTGAGAAGAACTATCCAACCAATAAATTATATTCTTAATATGCACAGCCCAATAATAATATAATAAATTAGGCAGTGCAAGTCCCCCTACCTGTTTGGGTTTGCACAAATGGTTTCTTTTAATTTTGTGTGCTTTATAATCCCAAATAAAATTGGTAATATTCGAGTCTAATTTTTTTTAATGTGTTGGTATATATATTGGTATGGATTGAAATAAATATATTATATCGCATTTATTCTGCCAATTAATGATAATGGGAGCGTTTTCCAACATTTAATCGGAGCATTCAATGTATTTAATAATGGTGTAAAATTAGCGTTAATTAATGATTTATATCTTCTAGTGACTTGAATACCGACATACTGAAATTTTTCCGTTGCAATTTTAAATGGAAATTTTAATAGGTGATTCGCTTGCTGGGGCTGTAATGACACAATCTCACTTTTATTCCAATTTATTCTATATCCAGAAAAGGTGCCGAGTCATCTATTAAATTTTATAAATTCGGGATACTCGTTTGTGACTTTGTACTATATAAATGTATATCATCTGCATATAGTGAAATATTGTTATTAGAATCATTAGTATTATATCCCTAAATATTCGGGTGCATTCTTATCCTTTCAGCGAGGCTCTATCATAAAGGCAATTAGCAGGGGTGATAAAACACAACCCTGCCTATTGCGCTTTGCTAATTGGAATTTTGGAGATAACATATTATTAGTTAATATTCTTGCCATTGGTTTATCATATTGTAATTTTACCCATCTAATACATTATCTCCCATATTAAATGTTTGGAGTACTTTGTATCAATACTGCCACTCTACTTGATCAAATGCTTTATCTGCATCCAAAGATATAACTGATAAATCTTTCTTTTCCGATTTGTATGAGTACATTATATTAAAAAGGCGTTTCAGATTGTTAGATTATTGTCTTTTAGGTATAAACCCCGTTTGGTCCGTGTTTATCAATTTATTAATATATTTACTCAATCTTCTTGCTAGAGTCTTTGCTAAAATTTTCTGATCTGTATTTAAAAGTGATATGGCTCTATATGAGCCCGGATCTTCTAAATATTTATCTTTTTTAGGTATAAGCGTGATTGTAGATTCTGCTAATGTTTCTGGTAATTTATTTTCGGTAAAGGCATACGTATATAATTTAAGTAACCGTGGGACCATTAACTGCCGAAAACTTTAATAAAATTCATTATTAAAACCATCTAGTCTAACAACAATTGTTCTGTCTTATTCTTTTTATTTTGAAAACTTTGATATGAAATTATAATTCCTCTCATAAATGCCTTAAAAGTTTCCCATAATAAAGAAGGCAAAGTACCTGGTATATCATTTGTATCGAAAAAAAGTTCAATTTGTTGTTTTAAATATTGATAGCCTTGCACGTCATTTAAAATATGTGTATTAAACCTCCAAAACATTTTTTTACCCGGCATTCCCTCAAATTTTACTGTAAATGTCAACGGGGAGTGATCTGAGATACTACTAATGTGGTATGTTGGGTTGTTTGTATATGGCATTAATTTCATATCCACTAAAAAATAATCAATTCTTGAATAAGTTTTATGCACCGAAGAGTAAAACGAGTATTCCCTTCCAACTGGATTAGCAGATCTCCATACATCTATTATATTAGTATTTTTTATATATGTATTTAGAAATTCGCTAGTTTTAGATTTTAAATTACTCTTCTTTTGTTTTGCTGATTTATCTAGATATGAATCTAAAACACAGTTAAAGTCCCCCCCTATTATCACATTTTGGTAATTAAACTCTGATATTATGTCAATAATTTTATCAAAAAATTGGGGGTTATCAAAATTCGGAGCATAAATATTTATCAAAGTTAGTGGGGTTGCATAAATTTCACCCGAAACTATAATATATCTTCCCTCTTTATCTGATATGGTATTCTTTAATTTAAAAGGAATACCTTTCCTAATAAGAATAGCTGTACCCCTATATTTAGAAGTAAATGAGGAATAGTATGTTTGGCCTATCCAATTCGCCTTTAATCTTATTTGTGTTTGTTGTTTCATGTGTGTCTCGTGCAAAAACATTATGTCGCTTTTCAACGATTTTAGTTGGGCAAAAATTTTACCCCTCTTAATTGGTTTGTTGGCACCCCTTATATTCCAACTGCAAAATGTAATTCCTCCATTCTTTATTTGTCTATCGTCTTGCATTGTAAATCAAGGTAATATTCCTGAATCATATGGTGCAAACAAATACCTCAGAATTTTAGGACTTGGGTGGTCATCCCGGTTTATTAGATTTATATTGCATCTCCTTCTTGTAAAGTGCCTTAGAAAAAGAAAAAAAGAATGTGATACACAATTACTTTCAAAAAAATTAAACAGATAAAAATCTTGATTGTGCTTTAAAAAAAAAGTGCTATTAAGGTATCTAAGGGAAGATACCTTAAGGACGAATAGCCATCAACGATGGCAAAAAATGTATAGACCTCCGTGATGTTGTTATACATTGAGCTCCTCCCCCTTGGCGAATCCTCATAAAAAGTTACATACCGTTTCATATTTTGTTTTTTCTTATATGAGTTTATCAAACCAGCGCTAGTGACAGCCGAGAGAAAAAAGAGACATAAGGAATAAAAAAACAAAACAAATATAGAACACAATATTACACGATTATATAAGTATATATGTCCCTCTAATTTATCCAATCTTAATCTAATCTAAACTTTCCCATATATATCCACCCAGGATTCTTACATAATATCCCATTCTATATCTACCATACATCATACAAGCTGGTACCAAAGGGTTAACTACCGTACAAGCAGGTGCCAAGGGGTTAAACTTTGAGCTATTCATCCAAGGTTGAATATAACCAAGCTCTCTGAATAACACATTCCAACGAGATAAGCTTTATAATTGTCTGGGTAGCTCGGCCATTTTAATCAGTTCAAAACTCTGTAAAAAGTTCAATCTTCTTCCTTGTCGGCAGCTTGCCCCGATGTTTTCTTAACGATATCCTCTGCATACTTTAAAGCTTTTCCGGGATCTGCAAATGAGCGTTCAACACCGTTATAAGATATCTTCATTTTTCCGGGAAAGTAAATTCCTATATCTTACTCCCGGGACTTCTCTCAAAGTGTGTCTTGCCGGTGTAAACAATCTCATTTCTGGACTACCTCAGGAGAGTAATCGCGAAATATTCGCACATTATCCCCACGGTATGTCAGCTTCTTCCCATAAGTGATCTTTTCAATATAAATTCCACTGAAGAGATGTCACGGAATTTCACAATTATCTGTCTTGAATAATTTGTTCCTCTTCCAACTCGTTTAGCGACGTCTATTCTTGGTTCTTCCGACAATTCAAAGACATCTTTGAGTAAGTCAGTAACGAAAGTACATGTTTGAGATTCATGTCCCTCTCGTCCTTCCTTTACTCCGAGAATCCTCAGGTTATATCTCCGAGTTCTTGATTCCAGGTCCAGACATTTATCAGTCATTCTTCCAAGTTTTTCCTCTTCAGTTTTCTGTGATTGTTTCAAATTCTTTATTTCCGAGACAATCTCTTTTATCTCATTCTCCATCTCTTCCATTATCTCATCCAGCTTTCCGATATCATCCTTTACACCTTTAAATTTCTTGTTGTAATCATTTTCAATTCTGACACACTCTGATTTTAATCTCTTATCAAATTCCTTATACTGCTTTTTGAGTTCTTTTAACTTACTGCAAGTATTATCAATTTTTTGAGAAATTCTCTCCATGCTAGTCTCCATACTCTGCTTATTACTCTCCATGCTAGTCTCCATACTCTGCTTGTAACTCTCCATGGTAATCTCCATACTCTGCTTGTTACTCTCCATCTTCTCCAGTGTCATGTTAATTGTAGCAGTTATATCTAAAAGCATTTGCTTCACCTCTTTCTCCTTCTTGTCTCCTTTTGTTGCCATTTCAAGCAGAGACCCTTGGCTGTAAGAATCTTCTTCTTCTGAACCTTCTTCTGTCGTTTGCAGAGTATCCAATACTTCCTCGAGCAGAAGGCTGATAGTATTTTTCTCTGGCGCCCTTGAACGATTATCTCTGCTCATTTAAACTCATTTAAACACCCGATTTCACCATTAATCTCCCCGATTTTCACGTCACCTTCTGATGATATCACCCTTACACAACACCAGGCGACTTCGGTGAGTTTTTTTAAAAATCGGTGCTGACTTAAAACGGCTTTTACAATTTTTTTACGGGGGAGAAGCTCAATGCCGCGCCTTAATTCTCCATGACGCCGCCAGACAGTTAGAGTTGGATAATGCCAAAGATTCCACGACAGATAAACACAATAAGATAATATTACTGAAATTTAAACTTAATCGAATTTTATCGGCAAGAGTAATAAGACTATTCCAAATTACAAAACAGGAACAAAAACTTATATACATCTAAAATTAAAAGAGAAGATAGTAAAATAAAAAAAATTCTAGATAATTGTAATCTTCCAATACTGGACCTTTTGGAACAAGAGGAATTAGGAGCTCAAATTACAATCAAAGAAATAGGTGAAACAATAAAATCGCTGAAAAATGGTAAGACACCGGGACCAGATGGTTTTAATAATGAATTTTATAAAAAATTTCAGGAGATAACAACCCCTTATTTATTTAATTTATACTCCCATGCTTTTAAAGAAAACAAACTACCTGAAACACTAACAGAATCAACTATTACGCTTATTCCAAAAAAAGATAAAGATTTAGAAGATCCGGGCTCGTACAGAGCTATATCACTTTTAAATACAGATCAGAAAATTTTAGCAAAGATTTTAGCAAGAAGATTAAGCAAATATATTAGTAAATTGATAAACCCTGATCAAACGGGGTTTATACCTAAAAGATACTCATTTAATAATCTGAGACGCCTGTTTAATATTATGTACTCGCATAAAGTAGAGGAAGAAGTTATATCAATTATTTCTTTGGATGCAGAGAAAGCATTTGATCAGGTAGAGTGGCAATACTTATATAAAGTACTACAAACATTTAATATGGGAGAGAATTTTATAACATGGGTAAAATTATTATATGATAGAAACATAGAAACATAGAAATTAGGTGCAGGAGTAGGCCATTCGGCCCTTCGAGCCTGCACCGCCATTCAATATGATCATGGCTGATCATCCAACTCAGTATCCCGTACCTGCCTTCTCTCCATACCCTCTGATCCCCTTAGCCACAAGGGCCACATCTAACTCCCTCTTAAATATAGCCAATGAACTGGCCTCGACTACCCTCTGTGGCAGGGAGTTCCAGAGATTCACCACTCTCTGTGTGAAAAAAGTTCTTCTCATCTCGGTTTTAAAGGATTTCCCCCTTATCCTTAAGCTGTGACCCCTTGTCCTGGACTTCCCCAACATCGGGAGCAATCTTCCTGCATCTAGCCTGTCCAACCCCTTAAGAATTTTGTAAGTTTCTATAAGATCCCCTCTCAATCTCCTAAATTCTAGAGAGTATAAACCAAGTCTATCCAGTCTTTCTTCATAAGACAGCCCTGACATCCCAGGAATCAGTCTGGTGAACCTTCTCTGCACTCCCTCTATGGCAATAATGTCCTTCCTCAGATTTGGAGACCAAAACTGTACACAATACTCCAGGTGTGGTCTCACCAAGACACTGTACAACTGCAGTAGAACCTCCCTGCTCCTATACTCAAATCCTTTTGCTATGAAAGCTAACATACCATTCGTTTTCTTCACTGCCTGCTGCACCTGCATGCCCACTTTCAATGACTGGTGTACCATGACACCCAGGTCTCGCTGCATCTCCCCTTTTCCTATATATGATAAACCGATGGCAAGAATTTTAACTAATAACATGTTATCTCAAAAATTTCAACTATCAAGGGGTAATAGGCAGGGATGTGCACTATCACCCCTGCTATTTGCCCTTATGATAGAACCCCTGGCTGAAAGTATAAGAATTCATCCGAATATTCAGGGCTATAATACCAGGGACTCAAAGAATAAAATCTCATTATATGCAGACGATATACTTTTATATATTACAAAGTCACAAACGAGCATACCAAATTTATTAAACTTAATAGAGGAATTTGGGTCTTTTTCTGGATATAGAATAAACTGGAATAAAAGTGAAATCATGACATTAAAACCTCAAGAACCTACACACTTACTGAAGTTCCCCTTTAAAATCGCAACAGAAAAATTTAAATATTTGGGTAATCAGATTACTAGAAAATATAAAGCATTATTCAATGCTAATTTCATGCCTTTATTAAATAAACTTAATACGTTGATTAAATTTTGGAAAACACTTCCCTTATCATTATTAGGTAGAATAAATGCAATAAAAATGATCTTCCTACCACAATTACTATACCTATTTCAATCTATACCGGTATATATACCAAAATATTTAAAAAAAAATTATATACTCTAATATTACTAATTATATTTGGGATTATAGATCACATAGAATCACAAAAAAACACTTATGTAAACCAAAAGAGGTCGGGGGACTTTCACTTCCGAATTTTATGTATTATTACTGGGCAGTGCATATTAAGAATATGATTTATTGGTTGGATAGTACTACCCAACAGACAGAATGGATAAAAATGGAGAAGGAGGATTGCCGTCCTTGTAATATAGGAACGATCCTCTTCTCCCCCAAAAAACTGAATAACACAATATATAAGAAGAACCCAATTATATATGGTACAATAAGAATTTGGAAACAAATAAAATTATCTTTAAAATTAAGAAATCTATCACTGTTAATGCCAATAGCTAATAACCCTTTATTTAAACCATCTCTTATTGATAAGACATATAACCAATGGGAAAGTCTCGGAATTAGAAGGATCGGGGATATGTACGAAATGGGAAACTTACTATCATTCCAACAACTACAATTAAAATTTAAATTGAAAAACAACCAATATTTTAAATATCTTCAGATTTGCGATTTCGTGAAAAAATATATACAAGGGTATCAAAAAGTAACTCCTGACTTATTGGAAGAAGCAATGAATATTGAAGCTGACTCACAAAAATTAATATCATATTTATATAGTAGTATTCTAAATATAGACCTACCATCGACAGAGGTACTTAGAGAAGAGTGGGAACGGGAACTAATGATAACAATTACGAAGGTTAAATGGGAAAAATACCTGATATATATTCACAAATGTTCAATTAATGTAAGACACAATCTAATTCAATTTAAAATTGTACATAGATTATATTATTCAAAAACAAGATTGAACAAATTTTATCCAAATATATCCGCCACTTGTGATAAATGTCTAGCCCAAAAGGCAACTATAACACACTCCTTAGTTTCCTGCATAAAACTTTATAGATTTTGGAATGATATTTTTGAAATATTTACAAAATTATTCAAGACAAGAATGGAACCTAATACTGAAATGATTATATTTGGCGTAATGGAAGATGGGAATAAATTGAACACATCTCAAAATCTATTCCTTAACTATGGTTTAATAATAGCAAAAAAATTAATTCTTAAATTTTGGAAGAGTACATCAATACCAACGCTTAAAATGTGGATTGCAAGTATGTTGGACACCGCTCATCTTGAGGAAATGCGATTCCTCCTAATGGATAAATCAGACCAATTCATAACGAGTTGGTCTCCATTCGTCGTTTTTTTGGAATCATATGGTGCAACACAATTGTAAAAAATAACTGTTTCAGGACTGGACGAGGGTTGGTCAAGATTATAAATAATGATCTTCTTTTCTTTTTTATTTTATTTTCTTTTCTCTATTCTCTCTCTCAACTTTCTTCATTTACTCGTTTTCTTTTTTCACACACTATATATTTCACATCTTTCTATCCTTTACTATCTAACTTCTTTTTCTTATTCTAATCTTTTTTCAGTGTAACAAAAAAAAAAAGAAGTTGTACATAAAATGTATTATGAAAATATATATTAGGCACTTTGGTGCCATATGACTGTACTTACTTCTAATAAAATAAAATATAAAAAAAAAAAAAAACCATCTAGTCCTGGCGTCTTCCCATTTTTCAGATCTTGTATTGTTTCACTTATTTCTTCACTTGTAATCTGAGCTCCTAATTCCTCTTGTTCTAAATATTCAATTTTGGCAGATTATATTTAGCTAAAACATTTATAATTTTATTGTCTTCTATTTTAGTTTTAGATGTATATAAGTTTTGATAGAATTGAGCAAACCTTTTATTAATATCCTTGGGTAGAATTAATAGTTCCCCATTCTCTGATTTAATTTTAATAATAGTATTTTCCTTTTCTTGTTTCCTCAATTGTCGCGCTAGAATTTTACGTGGTTTATCGCCAAATTCAAACTGTACCTGTATTGGAATGTGAAATAATCGTATTACTCTTGCCGATAATATTCGATTAAGTTTAAATTCCAATAATGTGATCTTATTCTGATTATCTATAGTTGGTCTTTTGCGTTATCTAATTCTAATAGTTTAATTTCCTTTTCTAACGTCCCTTGTTCTATCGGGTTCTTTTTATTTTGAAAACTTTGATATGAGATTATAACCACGTATGAAAGCCTTAAAGGTTTCCCATAATAAAGATGGTGAAATACCTGGTGTCTCGTTTGTCTAAAAAAAAATTCATTTGTTGTTTTAAATACTCGTAACCTTGTGGGTTATTAACTATTTGTGTATTTAATCTCCAAAAAGATTTTATACCTGGCATTCCCTCAACTTTTAAAGTAAAAGTCACCGGGGAGTGATCAGAAATAATACTATTGTGATATTTAGGATTAATCGTGTATGGAATTCATTTTGTGTCCACTAAAAATAATCAATTCTTGAGTAAGTTTTGTGTACCGATAAGTAAAACGGGTATTCCCTTCCAGTTGGATTAACTATTCTCCATACATCTGTTATGTTAGTGTTTTTTAAATATGTGTTTAACAATTCACTATTCTTGGATTTGACGTTACTCTTCCTTAGTTTTATTGATTTATCTAAGTATGCATCTATAACACAATTAACCCCCCCCCCTAATATTACATTTTGGTAATTATACTCATCTATTATATCCGTAATTTTCTTTAAAAATTGAGGGTTATCAAAATTTGGAGAAAAAATATTTATCAAAGTCAATGGTGTAGAGTAAATTTCTCCCGCCACTATACCTTCCTTCTTTATCAGATGTACTATACTTTAATATAAATTGTATACCTTTCCGAATAATAATAGCCGTGCCTCTAGCTTTAGAAGTAAATGACGAGTAATAAGTTTGACCTATCCAGTTTGCCTTCAGTCTCATCTGTGTTTGCTTCAAAGAGGCATACATTTCCTTTGATTCATCACGAGCAGTATCAATTTTCTTAGACAAGTTAACCTCCATTTTTCAGAGATTACTCTCCAGTGTAGTACTCATATTGGCAAACATTTTGGGGAAGTCCTTAGTGAGAACCGTTTGTTTACACTGCTTCATCTCTTTCTCCTTTTCTTTTGTCTCTCCTCTCGTAGCCATTTCGGATACTGCTTGTTGAGGAATAAACTCTTCTTCTGAGCTTTCAGTTGTTGATTGAAGAGCTTCCAAGTCTTCTTGAAGCTGGAGTCTGATGGTGGATTTCTTTGGTCCCCGTAGGTGTTTTCCTTTTCTCATCTAAAGGTCCCGTTAAAACTCCGATGTATTCGACGCTTTCTGATGACGTCACTCCCGCGACGCCAAGCCGCCATTGGTGAGTGTTATTAAATCGGTCCCGACTTTAAAAACGGCCTTTTACGCGATTTTTACGCGATTTCGCGGGAGCTGAGCTCAAAGCTGCGCCTTCACCACTTCATGGCGCTACCGGATATTGACTTGATTGCGCCCATGTGATTAATATATGCCACCACCATAGTGTGTCAACTTGTAGTTGAGCATGCAGATATGCATATTCGCACGCTTTGCTTCCTCAACCAGATCTTCTTGTATACCCAAATATTTTTGTTTGGAATGAATAATTGTCCAACTTGGTGTATATTGTATGGGTAAATTCAATTTGGAACCCTTGTATACCGTGCAGTATAAACTGATCTGATGTCATCTTGTCAGTTATAAACGGGTCTGAAGTTATTCGTCGTCATTCGTTCAAAAACAAGTGTAATCTATACCAACTTGTAACTGGTCCACACACCTCATGTTTCGGAAAGAACCAGACCCACCTACCTCCTTGGTTACCGGTGGTCTTATGGTAAGCCCAAAAGCCGCTGATGCGGGTTTCATTTCCGTCTTCAGGTTCTATTCCCGTGCTTGATGTGGAAGATAGGACTGCTGGGGCGCGTGGATTGTACATTTTCCCTGAATCCCGGCTTGTGCCTTGGACTGAAAGACCTCTGCCCAGAGAATCAGCTTACAAGCTGCCACCCGCTTCAGTGAGCCGCTTATCGCCGATGGAGGCGTAGTGGTGTTGTCGCAGAAACTGTGAGGCTTTTGCTCGTCGTAGGTACCTTGACTAGTCCGACAACTTTGCTTCCTCATCCAGGTTTTTTACCTGTTTGGCTAGGTATTCTTCGAGGAGAAGTTTCGGCGGCTGGACATTGCTGGCCTTACATAAGCCTGCAAAATTGGAATTTTTAAGACAGGTCTGATGGCGTTCTTCTGAAAGCAGTTCATTTCTAAGTGTGCATTGCACATCAACGCCAGGGCATCCTGCTGGACGTCCGATGGCCCGCCATCCATAATCTCCCCAGATAGCGTTCTTCACTGCCGGCAGTATGTGACGTGAGGTCACTGATGCTTACAACGCTTGTACCCTCGGTCTGGCAATGTCCACGGACAATATCAGGATGGAGCATCGCCGCAGTGGTCCGCGGTCCATAGCCGTGTCTTCCCACGGTCCCCATAGCCGGGTTTCCCCGAAGCGGGTTTCCCCGCGATCTCGTGTCTTCCCACGGTCCCCGTAGCCGGGTTTCCCCGCGGTCTCGCAGCCGGGTTTTCCTCGAGTCGGGTTTAGATCCCGGAACGTCAGCAGGAACTCAAGTAAAATCACAATCTGAAAATAAGTTTGAAACTTACCTGCAGGGTTTGAAAACTTACCGCTGGAGGAGCGACGCGCCAGCCAGCCAGTCGTGCGCCATGCGTTAGACAATAATGACGCGCATGCGCGCTGGTGGGCCCTTCACGTAGTCACTCACGTGACTCCGAAGTAATATCTCTTGTGTGGGACCTTGTCAAAGGCTTTTAGAAAGTCTAGATCCATCACATCCACACTCTTCCTAATCCATTCTACATGTTACACAAGAGAGTGAGAAAGTTGGCAATCCTCGAGATATTGGGGAGAGAGAAAGAGGGAAGAGAAAGAGAGAGGGGAGAGAGATAGGGGAGAGAGAGGGGGGGGGCGAGAGAGACAGAGGGGGAGAGAGAGCGAGGTGGGGAGAGAGGGGGGAGAGATAGAGGGCAGAGAGTGGGGGGGAGTGAGGGACAAAGAGAGAGGGGAGAGAGACAGAAGGGAGAGAGAGGGGGAGATAGATGAAGAGAGAGAGAGAGAGGGAGAGTGAGAATGGGAGAGAGAGAGGGGGGGTCGAGTGAGGGAGGAAGCGTAGGAGAGAGAGGGTGGAGAGAGAGCGAGGGGGGGAGAGAGAGGAGAAAGTTGGGGGAGAGAGAGAGGGGGGTAGAGGGTGGAGGGTGAGAGAGGGGAGAGAGGGGAGAGAGGGGAGAGAGGGGAGAGAGGGGCAAGAGGGAGGCGGAGAGAGAGGAGAGGAGAGTGAGGGGACAGAGAGAGGGGGAAAGAGAAGGGGGCAGAGAGAGAGGGGGAGGTAGAGGAGAGGATAGAGAGGGGGCAAGAGAGGGGGAGAGAGAGAGAGGTGGAAGAGAGAGGGGAGAGAGAGAGAGGGGGAGACAGAGAAGGTGAGAGAGAGAGGGGAGAGAGAGAGAGGGGAGGAAAGGTGGAGGAGAGGGGAGAGAGAGAGGGAGAGTGAGGGGGCAGAGAGAGGGGGAGAGAGGGGGGAGAAAGAGAGGGGGGAGGTCTGCCTGACCAGAGTCTTATAGACCCTTAACGTTATATCCCTGTTTTGTATACAAGCCCTCGTGAAAATAAGCTAGCATTGAGTTTGCTTGCATAGACCTATCTGATTATATAGCATGCAAAGCGAAGTTTGACATTGTACATGGGCAGAGCATTAAATAGGAAAGGTGCATTCATTCTGACCGGAATCTGTAGGTTTCCCAAAAGCCAGCTGAGGAACAGAAGAGGAACTGTGACAAGTCTCCGGTGATGCTTTGCTATGTCATGAGCTCAGTAAATGATGGAGTCTAAATGATAGACTCTTTTTACATCGGCGGGACTAAACGTTGACTGGGCGATCGTTTTGCTGAACACCTTCGCTAAGTCTGCCTGGTCTACCTGTTCTCACGGTTGCTAAACAATTTCATTCTCCATCCAATTCCCACACAGACCTTTCTGTCCAAGGTCTCCTCATTTGCCAGAGTGAGTTTAAACTTTAGGAGGGCACATCATCTGAGGACGTACACACCATTGAGGATAAATAGGGATACTGTGGCAATCTCAGGCAATTGAGGAAATTCAGAGTCTCCGAGGATCCTCCAGTGCTTCTACTCAGCGGCTGTGGAAAGCATCTTGTCCGGAAATATTACAATCTGATTTGGGAATTGCTCTGCCCAGAACAAGAAGGCTCTGCAGAGAGTAGTGCGTTCGGCCGAACACACTATGGGAACTTCACTCGCCCCCCTGCAGGAACTATACATCAGGAGGTGCAACTCCAGAGCCAATAAAATGATGGGAGACCCCTTCCACCCCTGCAACGAACTGTTCCAGCTGCTACCTTCAGGAAAACGCCTCCGTCAACATGCTGTGAGAACGGAGAGGTTGAGCAGAAGCTTCTTCCCAGAGGCCATTAGGTCAGTAAACTCCTATCTCACCAGGGACTAACTTTACTGTACCAGTCTACTGCTTTTTTTTTAAATTGCTGTTTTTCCCCCCTTTTCCTTCTGCCCACAGTATTTAATATGGAAAGGAATATGTGATTCTGTTCCATTCTGTTTGTAGTTTGTTTGGTTGATTGATTGTTTGTCTTTTTGCACAAAGTGCGCGAGCATTGCCACTTTTCATTTCACTGCACATCTCGTATGTGTATGTGACGAATAAACATGACTTGACTTAAACGCAAATTTGAGGAACCCATTGGTATGAACATTGATTTCTCTAACTTCAAGTGACCCTTGTTTTCCCTCTCTCTCTATCCCTCCCCCACCCAAGTCGCACCAGCTTCACCCAACATGCAGCTAACAATGGGCAGTTTCCTTTATCAGCGTTACTTTTGACATAACTTCAATTCATTGGTCTTTATCTCTCTAAAACATCGTCTATCTCTCTCACTTTTCTTATCCCAACCAGTCTGAAGAATGGTCTAGACCTGAAACTTCACCCATTCCTTCTCTCCCAACATCTGTAACATTTTTCCTGCATCTACCCAGTCCCATCTTCGAAGAATTTTATATGTTTCTACAAGATACCCTCTCATCCTTATAAATTTCAGCGAATACAAGCCCAGTCGACCCATTCTTTCATCATATATCAGAACCGCCATCCCACCAAACCTGGCGAACCGACGCTGCATTCCCTCCATAGCAAGAATATCCTTCCTCAAATTAGGAGACCAAAATTGTACACAATACTCCAGGTGCGATCTCACCAGGGCCCTGTGCAATTGCAGTAGGACCTTCTTGCTCCCAAACTGAAAGCCTCAGACAGAGTATTGTATAGAATTTGGGAGGTCATCGTTCAATTGTATAGGACATTGATGAAAGTACATTTAGAGTATTGTGTTCAGTTTTGGTCACCGTGCAAATATGTTGTCAAACAGGAAAGGGTGCAGAGAAGCTTAACGAGGCTGTTGCTAGGATATGGTGGTCTGAGCTATAGATGGAGATTGGACATTATTCCTTGGAGCGCAGGATGGTGAGGATTAGATTAGATAGCCTTTATTGTCATTCAGACCGAAGTCTGAACGAAATTGAAGCAGTCATACATACAATACAATACAATAAAAAACAACAATAAACACAAATTAACATCCACCACAGTGAGTCCACCCAACATCTCCTCACTGTGATGGAGGCAAAAGTCTTAGGTCTCCAGTCTCTTCCCTCCTCTTCTCCCTCTGCACTGAGGCGATACCCCCCGGGCGATGTTACAACTGTCCCGCGGCTCAAACACCGCGGCCCGGGGTGGTCGAAGCTGCCGCCCACCAGTCCTGCTGACGCAGCCGCTGGCCCGCGGCCGAACCCCGGACTCAGACCACCGCCGCCAGAACACCGTCCAAGCCACCGGAGCACCGTTCCAGCCCCGAGCCGGATCGCCCTCACGTGAGTGCCGTTACCGTCTCAGCCTCGGGCTGGGCTGCCCCGACCGGGCACCGCTCCTCCCTCGGGCTGGGCCGCCCCGCCTGGGCGCCGCTCCTCCCTCGGGCTGGGCCGCCCCGACTGGACGCCGCTCCTCCCTCGGGCCGGGCCACCCCGACTGGACGCCGCTCCTCCCTCGGGCTGGGCCGCCCCGACCGGGCACCGCTCCTCCCTCGGGCTGGGCCGCCCCGACTGGGCGCCGCTTCTCCCTCGGGCTGGGCCGCCCCGACTGGGCGCCGCTTCTCCCTCGGGCTGGGCCGCCCCGACTGGGCACCGCTCCTCCCTCGGGCTGGGCAGCCCCGACCGGGCACCGCTCCTCCCTCGGGCTGGGCCGCCCCGACTGGGCACCGCTTCTCCCTCGGGCTGGGCCGCCCCGACCGGGCACCGCTTCTCCCTCGGGCTGGGAACGCCGTACCTCCCCGAGCTGGGCCACTCCGACGGGAGCACCTTTCCTTCCTCGGGCCGGCCGTCCTCACGGGAGCGTCACAGCCCCTCACGGAAGCCCTGTTCCAGCCCCGAGCCGGGCCGTCCTCACGGGAGCCAGCTCAGGGCGAGTCCTGGCGGGCTCTGCCTCCTCAGCCTCGAGGTCGCCAGCTCCGCCATTAGGCCTCAGCGCAGACGGAGGCAGAGAAGGAGAATACGACATAAAAGTCGCATTCCCCCGCAGGGAGAGACAGCAAGCCCCGTTTCAAACCCCCCCCCCCCCCCAAAACAGAAACTAAAAACCAAAACTAGACTAACCAAAACGAAAATAAACAACCCAAAAAAGCACAAAACAAACAGGACTGCCGGAGAGCCGCTGCAGCCAGAGCCGCGCCGCCACTTGAATTTATAGAGATGTACAAAATCATGAGAGGAATAGATCAGGTAAATACATAGTTAGACGAGGGAATTAAATAACGAGTTAGACGAGGGAACTATGTAAATGACGATTTAGACGAGGGAATTTAATGTAACATCTCTACGTTTGCGGATGATACATACTATAGCTATGTGGCAGTATGAGCTGCGAGGAGGATGCTATGAGGCTGCGGGGTTATTTGGATAGGTTGGGTGATTGGGTTGAAGCATGGCAGATGCAGTATAATGTGCATCAATGTGATGGGTGGCAGGAACAGGAAGGCAGATTATTATGTTAATGGTGTCAGATTAGGACAAACGGAGTTGCAACGAGACCTGGGTGTGTTTGTACATCAGTCACTGAAAGTAAGCACGCAAGTACAGCAGGCAGTAAAGAAAGCCAATCACCCAACCTTCATGGCCTTCAATTGCGAGAGGAGTTTGAGTTTAGAAACAAGGACGTCCTACTGCAGTTGTACAGGGTACTGGTGAGACCACACCTGGAGTATTGTGTGTAATTTTGGTCTCCTAATTTGAGGAAGGACATTATTGCTGTAGATGGTTTATGCATGCAACCAATAATGTAGCTACCTCAGTACCACTAACCACGCCTTAGTTATCAAGTATAATAACACTCTCTCTCCCTATCTCTCGCTCTCTCCAGCACGGTGACAGACTGCGTGCAGTTAGTGCTGGATCATGTTTAATCTGTGTGTTTATTAAAGAGTTAAGTAAAGTTACTCGTGTGTCAGATTCACTTCTTTACATGGTGTCGGCAAGTTAAATCTCGCGCCTCCTGTTTACCGGGTTTTATTTCTTGAGTTTGTTTCTTTGTCGGAGTTTTCCTCTCCTTGTGTCACCCTGGCATCCTCATGCCGCAAACTCACGCCCCTGGTCTTTGATGCAGACATAGCGGAGCGCTGGGCAACTTTTGAGATGGATTTTACCCACTACAAGAACATTGCTCATCGCAACGATCCTGATGCCGTTAAAGCTTCCCTGTTTCTAAATCTTGCTGGTTCTGATGCCATGAAGAGAGCACAAGCCTTCACCTACAGTCCCGCGGTCCGGGATGAACATGATCAGGTCCAAGTACCTGCAGAGTCTGCCGACGTCCCCTATGTCTGTTGCGAACATTCGCTGAGCTTTGTGACCTGCCTTCTAACCGCATTTTAGAGAGGGCTAAGTTTTTTACGAGAAAGCAGCAGCATGATGAGCCTGTTGAATGTTTTATTGCTGATCTGCGTTACCTCGCTCAGAGGTGCCGATTTGATACTATGACTGAACACCTTACTAGAGACATTCTAGTGACAGGGATGCTCGATCAGAAGTTACGATCGGAGCTATTAAAGAAACCAGATCTTACTCTAACCGAAGCCATGCACGCATGCCGATTGGCTGAAGTCGTTGACCCGCTGTTCGGACAGCGGGTCTCTGATAATAAATCGATTAATTTAACTGGTCTCAATAGGTTTCAACGTCCTAACATAGTCAACACCAGACCCATGTCGCGGGCCATCTACGTCCCCTGCGGCCGAGGCGTTACAAAATGCCCTAATTGCGGTTATGTGCATTCGATGCAGTCGCAGTGCCCGGCTTACGGAAGATTCTGCCATTTCTGCAAGAAATTGAATCATTTCTCGGCTGTCTGCCGCTCCCGTGGGAAACTTCCCCCAGCTTCTAGACAAGTCCTAAACAACTTGGTGCAAGTTGATACAATGCAATACAATACAATTCAATTTATTGTCATTTGGTCCCCTTGAGGTCCAAACGAAATGCCGTTTCTGCAGCCATACATTACAAACAAATAGACCCAAGACACAACATAGTTTACATAAACATCCATCACATTGCTGTGATGGAAGGCCAAAAAAACTTATCTCTCCACTGCACTCTCCCCCCCGATGTCAGAGTCAAAGTCAAAGCCCCCGGCGGGCGATGGCGATTGTCCCGTGGCCATTAAAGCCACGCCGGGTGATGCAAGGTCGCGCACCGGGTCTTGGTGTTAGAGCCCCCGGCGTGCGCTCGCAGCCCGCAGCCATTCCAAGCCGCGCGGGGCGGTGATGTAGGCCCCGCTCCAGGTGCTCTTCAACCCCGCAACTCGGGCGGGAGAAGTCGCCGCTGCGGAAGCCCTGAAAAGCGGTCTCCCTCCAGGGACCCGCGGGCTCCCGGTGTTACCGTCCGCCAAACCCGCAGTTGCAGCCACCGAATCTCCGGGGGTCGGGTCGCAGCAGCGTCCACCACAGCTCCACCCGCTCTGGACTCGGCCAGCTCCGCGACGGTGAGGTGAGTAGTCGGCACCAGAGCTCCCGGTCTTCCTGTTGGAGGCCGCTCCTCGTTGCAGCCCCAATCACAACGGAGACCCGACAAAGAAAAGGGCGGGTCTCCCGTGCAGGGAGAGATTTAAACGTTACCCCCAACCCCCCCACACCACCCCACCCCCCCACACACATACCCCAACAAAAATAACGAAAACTACATAAAAACATAGACATAAAATAATAAAAACGCAGACGGACTGCAGAGGCCGCAGCTGACGAGAGTCGCGCCGCCGCCTACTCGATAGCGAGTTTGGTTCCCAATCGTCTCTCGACACTGCCCACGACTCTGAGCCAATTAGTTCTCAAGGAGATGCTAGTGTTTTCACACTCCTACAGGTACCTGCTCGACTCACGGATCCTTCGGTCCTCGTTACTGTCAACAATTCGACCTTCTCTGCTAAGCTCGACACGGGGGAAGAAGGTCAATGTTATGTCAACAAGCCTGTTCAGAAAGATTAGGCATAATGAGCAACTAAGTGCGGACCGTTCGACTTTACCTGCTTACGGGGGCGAGGTCCTGAAACCAGTGGGCAAGGCAATTTTCAATTGTGTGCTGCAGAGGTCATCGCGGGCTCTCACGTTCTATGTTCTCGACTCTGACTGTGTGACTTTGTTGGGCAACCAGGCATGCCAGGACCTGGGACTAGTCACGTTCGACCGCACTGTCCATGAGGTGCGGGTGATGTTGGATCCGATATCTGAGTACCCGGACCTGTTTGATAATGAGCTGGGCAAACTGCCTATCGTCTACAAGATCGCCACCGACCCGAAGGTGGCGCCTGTGGTCCGTCCACCACACAGAGTATCCCTCGCTATGAAGGACAAGGTTGAATCGATGCTGAAGAGCATGGTCGCGATGGGAGTGCTGGAGGTAATCAGCGAGCCCACCGAGTGGGTCTCCACCATGGTTGCCACGCTAAAAACTGAACATAAAAAAGTGCAAATTTCGCGTCTCTGAAGTGCCTTACGTCTGACAAAACTTCACTTCTGATGGTGTTATCGTCAATGGCCACAAGGTCGTGGTTCCAGCAAGTCTGTATGATCTATACTACAACGCAGCCCATAGCGGTGATCCTGGGGTCGTTGCCACTATTTCTCACGCTCAGGGACAATTCTACTGGCCTGGTAAGGCCAAATATACCAGGGACCGAGTTTCCTCCTGCTCCACCTGCAACAACCTCGCCCCGCACCAGCAGCGACAGCCCCTTTTGCAGCAGCCGGCGCCTGCCATGCCCTGGACATCGCTGGCTGCCGACATATTCGAATGGCGGGGCAAGCAGTTTCGGTGCCCCTGTCCGCTCACAAACTGACAATGGCCGACAATTTACCAGCGACGAATTCAAATCTTTCGCTGCCAAGCCCAGAGTATCCACAAAGCAACGGCCTTGCCGAGCGGGCCGTGCGGAGTGCTAAGGGTCTGCTTGAGCAGTCCCGCCTGTCTAACTCCGACTTCTACCTGGGCTTACTTAACCTGCGTAATATCTCCCGTGACCCGACCATGAGTTCCCCTGCCCAGCGTCTGATGTCGAGGACAACCAGGCCACTTATGCTGATCGCTCAACAGACCCTGCTACCCAAGGTATTCGAGCCTGCCGTTATCCAGCTGCGGATTGAACAGAAGCATGAGGTTCAACGGCGTTCCCACGACAGGTCCTGCCGGCCGCTGACGTCCCTACTGCCCTGTCAAGTCGTTCGGATGCAAACTAGAACCGGCTATTCCGTGGTTGGTGTGGCTGATTCGCCTCGTTCTTACCTGGTGGACTATGAAGGGACTGTCTATCGTCGAAGCCGTCAACACCTGTTGGCTGTGAACGAGCCGAAGCGTCCACCTGCGAGTACTTATGCTCCACCTCTGCTGTCCCAGCCTGCCCCTGCCGGGGGAGGTGTTGTATGCACGCGTTCGGGTCGCATTGTTAAGCCGCCTGTTCGCTATGGCGACTTTGTTTAGATTCGCATATTGTATGTAATCACGCTGCCATGGCTCTATTTCAATTCTGATTTCTAAGGGGAAGGATGTAGATGGTTTATGCATGTAACCAATAATGTAGCTACCTCAGTACCACTAACCACGCCTTAGTTATCAAGAATAATAACACTCTCTCTCTCTATCTCTCGCTCTCTGCAGCACGGTGACAGACTGCGTGCAGTTAGTGCTGGATCATATTTAATCTGTGTGATTGTTAAAGAGTTAAGTAAAGTTACTAGTGTGTCAGATTCACTTCTTTACAATTGCCATTGAGGGAGTGCCGCCGCGTAGGTTCACAAGGTTAATTCCCGGGATAGGATGACGAATGATGAAATAATGGGTCGACCGGGCTTGTATTCGCTGGAATTTTGAAGGATGAGAGGATATTTTATTAATCCATTATTTAATTATTTATTTATTTATTTTTCATTTAAAAAAACATTGTTTGTATTTTTTATTAGAAGCAGTGTACAGTAGTATAAACTGTGACATAAGACGTACAACGTATATTTTAAATTTAGCAAGAGAAAGGTAACACAAGAAAGAGAAAGCGAGAAAAGGAAAATGTGGAGGAAATGGTGAGGTTAACAAGTGATAGCCTGTAAATAAGGAGAAAACCCCATAGAACTATTTAACAAAAAGGAAGGATGAAGGAAAAAAGAGAAAAAAAGAGAACATAAACAGAAAAGGGATATGCCTACTTCATATCTCACTACACCCATCAACCAGTTCAGAAACGGTTAATTTCCAGAGTTGAGTTGCACCATACTATACTTGTAATAAATCAATTAAAGGAGACCATATCTTTAGGAATTGCTCTGATTTTCCTGCTAAGACGAGTCTCATATCTTCAAGAAGTAGCGTCTCAGATATACTTGTGATCCACATTTTAAGCGTTGGGTGGATGCATATTTCCAAAATTTGAGTATAATTTATTTTGCCATTATCAGGCCGTAGTTAAGGAGACGTCTTTGAAATGTAGTTAGCTCAGAGCAGGCTTCTGTTGTTCCAAAAATAATCAATTCTGTATGGAGGTCCAGTTTTATTTTAAATAATTTTGTGAAAATTTCAAAGATTTCTTTCCAAAATTTATGGAGTTTTATGCAAGAGACGAAGGAGTGTGCTTCTTGAGATACACATTTATCACATATGGGGATACATTTGGGAACGTTTTATTCAGTTTAGTTTTCGAGTAATATGGTTACTTGGGAGATTGAGAAGAGAGTTTCCGAGGCAACTGCTGGTGTTCAGTCTCCGCTAGGGTGTCCTTCTAATCGTCTGTTTGTTCCCGAGTCTCTTCGTTCACAGGTGATTCACTGGGCTCATACGTCTCGGATCTCCTGTCATCCCGGTGTCCGCCGAACCCTGTTTGTGGCCAAACAGCGGTTTTGGTGGCCTTCCATGGAGAGGGGGATTAAGGAGTACGTCGCCGCCTGCAGTATTTGTGCTCAGAACAAGACCTCCCGTCGGGCCGCCTTTGGCCTCCTGAATCCGCTGCCTGTCCCCTCACGCCCCTGGTCAGACATCTCCATGGACTTTGTCACGGGCTTGCCCTCTTCTGAAGGTAACACCTCAGTCATGACTGTAGTGGACAGATTTTCTAAGATGGTCCATTTCATTGCGTTGCACAAGCTTCCCTCCGCCAAGAAGACGGCAGAGGTCATGCTGTCTCATGTTTTTCGCATTCATGGATTTCCCAGAGACATTGTGTCTGACCGGGGGCCTCAGTTCGTGTCCAGGTTTTGGAAGGAGTTTTGTTCTCTGTTGGACGCCACGGTCAGCCTTACATCTGGTTATCACCCGGAATCCAATGGACAGACTGAACGCCTTAACCAGGAATTGGAGACAGGACTGCGGTGCTTGGTGGCACAGAACCCTTCAACTTGGAGCAAACACCTTATTTGGGTGGAGTATGCACACAACACACTTCCTTGCTCATCCTCTGGTCTCTCTCCATTCCAGTGTGCCTATGGTTATCAACCGCCATTGTTCCCTGCTGTGGAGAAGGAGTCCAGTGTGCCCTCCGCTCAGGCTCTCGTCCGTCGCTGTCGCAAGGTTTGGAATGGGGCTCGTCAGATGCTGTTGCGCAGTTCTGCGCGTTACAAGAGGATGGCTGACCGTGGAAGAACGCCGGCTCCAGTATACTCGCCTGGTCAAAGGGTGTGGCTCTCCACTCGAGACTTACCGCTGAGGGTGGAATCCCGGAAGCTGGCTCCTCGTTTTGTTGGTCCTTTCCCCATATCGAAGGTCATCAATCCTGTGGCGGTTCGTCTCAAACTCCCCCGTGCCATGAGGGTCCACCCTACTTTCCATGTCTCCCGTCTGAAGCCATTTAAGGAGAGTCCTCTGGTCCCTGCCTCCACACCCCCTCCGCCCCCCCGGTTCCTTGATGGGGGTCCAGTGTTTACGGTCAGCCGGTTGCTGGGGATGCGCCGGCGTGGTCGTGGTTGTCAGTATCTTGTGGATTGGGAGGGGTATGGATCTGAGGAGCGGTCTTGGGTGCCAGCTCGCAACATATGCGACCCGGAACTTATCAGGGACTATCGGCGCCAACATCCTGAAGATCCTGGGCCGTCAGGAGCCGGCCGTGGAGGGGGGGGGGGGGGGGGGGGGGGGTACTGTCAGGTCTCGCGTTTGATCTAGTTTCTGTTTCTTATTGGTTTTTAGTATTAGAGTTTGCATTCTTGTTTTATTTTGGTGTCTCACATCTCCTCTTGTTTCAGGTCCCATTTCCTGTCAGGTCGTTTACCCTCATGTGATTGTTGGCCACGCCCTGATGTGTTTCACCTGTGTCTCGTTATCCCCTGCTAGTCTGTTGGCCACGCCCTGATGTGATTCACCTGTGTCTCGTTATCCCCTGCTAGTCTGTATTTAAGCCTTTTGTGTTTTAGTTCCCATTGCCAGTTCGTGGTGTATGCTACTTGGTATCCCCTCGTTCCAGCTCTCGAAATCTTGTGACCTTGTGATCTCGACCTCTGCCTGTATTTTCGACCACTGGTTCTTGCCTGCTCCTATATGGTACTGTTGCCTCTGTTTTGCCTACCTGTGTACTGACTTGGACCGATTAAACGCCGAAGACTGATCTGCCCTGTGTCTGAGCCTGCATTTGTGTCCTCCTCCTCGTTCAGTTCTGACAGAGCACAAAGGGCGTAAGTAGGAAAGGGAAAATAGATTATGAATTAAAACTGGCAGGGAACATAAAAACTGACTGCAAAAGCTTTTATAGATATGTCAAGAGAAAAAGAGTAGTTAAAACATATGCATGTCCCTTGCAGTCACAAACAGGTGAATTGTTCATGGGGAACAAGGACATGGCAGACCAATTGAATAACTACTTTGGTTCTGTCTTCACTAAGGAAGGCATAAATAATCTGCCGGAAATAGCAGGAGACCGGGGGTCAAATGAGATGGAAGAACTGAGTGAAATTCAGGTTAGTCGGGAAGTGGTGTTAGGTAAATTGAACGGATTAAAGGCTGATAAATCCCTAGGGCCAGATTGGCTACATCCCAGAGTGCTTAAGGAAGCAGCCCCCGGAATAGTGGATGCGTTAGTGATAATATTTCAAAACTCTTTAGATTCTGGAGTAGTTTTTTGAGGATTGGAGGGTAGCTAATGTAACCCACTTTTTAAAAAGGGAGGGAGAGATAAAACGGGGAATTACAGACCATTTAATCTAACATCGGAAGTGGGGAAACTGCTAGAGTCAGTTATTAAAGATGGGATAGCAGCACATTTGAAAAGAGGTGAAATCATTGGACAAAGTCAGCATGGATTTATGAAAGGTAAATTATGTCTGCCGAATGTCTGATAAGGGAGAACCAGTGGATGTGTTATATCTGGACTTTCAGAAGGCTTTCGACAAGGTAATGGGTGATATTAGTATGCAAACTTAAAGCACACGGTATTGGGGGTTCGGTATTGATGTGGATAGAAAACAGGCTGGCAGACAGAAAGCAAAGAGTAGGAGTAAACGGGTCCTTTTCAGAATGGCAGACAGTGACTAGTGGGGTATCGCAAGGCTCTGTGCTGGGACCCCAGCTATTTACAATATATATTAATGCTTTGGACGAGGGAATTGAATGCAACATCTCCAAGTTTGCGGATGACACAAAGCTGGGGAGGCAGTGTTGGCTGTGAGGAGGATGCTCAGAGGCTGCAATGTGACTTGGATAGGTTGGTTGAGTGAGCAAATGCATGGCAGATGCAGTGGATAAATGTGAGGTTATCCACTTTGTTGGCAAAAAGAGGAAAGTAGACTGTTATCTGAATGGTGGCCGATTAGGAAAAGGGGATATGCAACGAGACATGGTTGTCATGGTACACCCGTCATTGATGGTAGGCAAAGGTACACAAAATTGCTGGAGAAACTCAGCGGGTGCAGCAGCATCTATGGAGCGAAGGAAATAGGCGACGTTTCGGGCCGAAACCCTTCTTCAGGCTGATGGGGGGTGGGGGGGGGGGGGGGGGGGGGGGGGGAAGGAAGGAAAAGGGGAGGAGGAGGAGCCCGAGGGCGGGCGGATGGGAGGGTGGGAGGAGACAGCTAGAGGGTTGAGAAAGGGGAGGAGACAGCAAGGACTAGCAAAATTGGGAGAATTCAATGTTAATGCCATCCGGACGCAAGGTCCCCAGACGGAATATGAGGTGCTGTTCCTCCAATTTCCGCTGTTGCTCACTCTGTCAATGGAGGAGACCCAGGACAGAGAGGTCGGATTGGGAATGGGAGGAGGAGTTGAAGTGCTGAGCCACCGGGAGGTCAGGTTGGTTATTGCGGACTGAGCGGAGGTGTTCGGCGAAACGATCGCCCAACCTCCGCTTAGTCTCACCGATCTAGATCAGCTGACATCTAGAGCAGCGGATGCAGTAGATGAGGTTGGAGGAGATACAGGTGAACCTTTGTCGCACCTGGAACGACTGCTTGGGTCCTTGAATGGAGTCGAGGGTGGAGGTGAAGGGACAGGTGTTGTATTTCTTGCGGTTGCAACGGAAAGTGCCCGGGAAGGGGGTGGTGCGGGAGGAAAGGGAAGGGAAGAATTGACAAGGGAGTTGCGGTGGGAGCGGTCTTTGCGGAAGGCAGACATGGGGGGAGATGGGAAGATGTGGCGAGTGGTGGGGTCACGTTGGAGGTGGCGGAAATGGCGCAGGATTATGTGTTGTATTTGCCGGCTGGTGGGGTGAAAGGAGAGGACCAGAGGGACTCTGCCCTTGTTGCGAGTGCGGGGATGGGGAGAGAGAGCAGTGTTACGGGGTATGGATGAGACCCTGGTGTGAGCTTCATCTATGGTGGCGGAGGGGAATCCCCGTTCCCTGAAGAACGAGGACATTTCCGATGCCCTGGTATGGAACGTCTCATCCTGGGAACAGATGCGGCGTAGGCGGAGGAATTGGGAGTAGGGGATGGAGTCTTTACAGGGGGCAGGGTGGGAAGACGTGTAGTCCAGATAGCCATGTGAGTCAGTGGGTTTGTAATGTATGTCAGTCAGGATTCTGTCCCCTGCGATGGAGATGGTGAGGTCAAGGAATGGTAGGGAAGTGTCGGAAATTGTCCAGGTGTATTGGAGTGCCGGATGGTAGTTGGTGGTGAAGTGGATGAAGTCAGTCAGTTGTGTGTAGGTGCAGGAGGTGGCCCCAAAGCAGTCGTCAATGTAACGGAGGTAGAGGTCGGGGATGGGGCCCTGGTACGTCTCGAACAAGGATTGTTCAACGTACCCGACAAAAAGGCAGGCGTAGCTGGGGCCCATGCGTGTGCCCATAGCTACGCCTTGTGTTTGGAGGAAATGGGAGGAGTCAGATGTAAAGTTGTTGAGGTTGAGGACCAACTCCGCTAAGCGGAGGAGAGTGTCAGTGGCTGGGTATAGGTTGCTCCTCTGGTCGAGGAAGAACCGGAGGGCTCCGAGGCCATCCTGGTGGGGAATGGAGGTGTAGAGTGACCGGACATCCATGGTGAAGATGAGGGGGTGAGGGCCCAGAGAGTGGAATGCGTGGAGGCGGCGGAGAGTGTCTGAGGTGTCTAGAACATAGATGGGGAGGGATTTGACCAAGGGGGATAGGATGGAGTCGAGGTATGTGGAGATGAGTTCGGTGGGGCACGAACACGCAGAGACAATGGGTCTGCCGGGCGAGCCGGGTTTGTGGATTTTGGGGAGAAGGTAAAAACGGGCCGTGCGGGGCTGGGGAACGATGAGGTTGGAAGCTTGGTCGGGCAGGGCGTGGGAATTGATGAAGTCGGTGATGGTGCTAGAAATGGTGGCCTGGTGCTCGTCAGTGGGGTCATGGTCCAAGGGTAAGTAGGAGGAGGTGTCCGAGAGTTGGCGCGTGGCCTCAGCTGTGTAGAGATCGACGCGCCAGACTACCACGGCACCTCCCTTGTCGGCTGGTTTGATGACCCAATCTGGGTTTTTGCGGAGTGATTCAATGGCAGTGCGTTCAGAGGGGGAAATATTAGAGTGAGACAGGGGAGTGGAGAAGTTGAGGCGGATGACGTCGCGGCGGCAGTTCTGGATAAAGAGTTCCAGAGCCGGGACTTTACGAGAGGGGTTCCACGAGGAAGGGGTGCGTTGGAGACGGGAAAAAGGGTCATCATTGGGGGGCGAGGACTCCTTCCCATGGAAGTGCGCTGTGAGGCGGAGACGACGGTAGAAGCGCTCCAAGTCATGGTGGGCGCGGAACCCATTGAGATGGGGTCGGAGGGGGACAAAGGTAAGACCTCTGCTGAGGACAGCCCGTTGGGTGTGGGAGAGGGGGAGGTCGGGGGGGATGGTGAACACCCGGCAGGGGTGGGAGTTGGGGCCAGAGGAAGGCAGGTGGGTGGACTGGGGACGGGGCGATGTGTGTGTGTGGGGGGGGGGGGGGGGGGTTGTGGGGGTTGGGGGAGTGGTGGGTGGTCAGGGGGTGGGGGGGAGAGAGGGCTGTAATGTGGGTGGGGAAGAGCGGGGGTGACATGGTTGGGGGGGGGGGGATGGGGGAGGGTCAGAGGAGCAGCCACTGTGGTTGGCAAGGCTGGGCAGACGGGCGCTGGGACCCAGTGGAGTTAAGTCCAGTAGAGTGGGAGTAAGCAGCGTGGAGGCTCCAGGCCCAGTGCAGAGTCCAGGCTCCAGGTAAGGCGACGGCTGTGGGTTGCTGGAGGGGGGTGGAGTGGCGCGGGTCACCGGACCCGATGGTCGGAGTCCAGTGGCGCGGGTCAACGGACCCGATGGTCGGAGTCCAGTGGCGCGGGTCACAGGCAGTGAAGAAAGCGAATGGTATGTTAGCATTCATAGAAAAAGGATTTCAGTATAGGAGCAGGGAGGTTCTACTGCAGTTGTACAGGGTCTTGTTGAGACCACACCTGGAGTATTGCGTACAGTTTTGGTCTCCTAATCTGACGAAAGACGTTCTGGCCATAGAGGGAGTACAGAGAAGGTTCACCAGTCTGATTACTGGAATATCAGGACTTTCATATGAAGAAAGACTGGATAGACACGACTTGTACTCACTAGAATTTAGAAGATTGAGGGGGGATCTTATAGAAACTTGCAAAATTCTTAAGGGGTTGGAGAGGCTAGATGCAGGAAGATTGTTCACAATGTTGGGGAAGTCCAGAACAAGGGGTCACAGTTTAAGGATAAGGGGAAGTCCTTTAGGAACGAGATGAGAAAAACATTTTTCACACAGAGGGTGGAGAATCTCTGGAATTCTCTGCCACAGAAGGTAGTTGAGGCCAGTTCATTGGCTATATTTAAGACGGAGTTAGATGTGACCCTTGTGGCTAAAGGGATCAGAGGGTATGGAGAGAAGGCATGTACAGGATACTGGGTTGGATGATCAGCCATGAACATATTGAATGGCGGTGCAGGCGGTTTCTAGTTCATATGTTCTTTCCACTGTCACTGGACCTCCTCTCCATCACGATCCTGTTAATATTCAGTAATATTATAAACTGAACTCATTCTTAACTCAGTTGCATTTCTATTCCCAATTCGTTAAAAACGATTAATTATGTCAGCGTGGTACTGGTAAAGACTTGCCTTTTCCACCCCAAGTGAGAGTTTATCCAAATATATACGAAGCTAAATCATACTGGCAACAGCCCATCACAAGTACACCGAAGCCACATCAATTAATCCCTCAAAGCTACCCTGTGAAAATCCATCACCAGCCATACACCATTGCAAAAATATTTCTCAAGATTCTATGCATGCAAGCGGGTTGTTAGATTGATTCTCAACCCGAGCAACAGAGATCTTTAGTAAATTACGTCGGTACGGATTTCGCACACCCATTGAAAGCTAGTCAGCCCCGTTGAAGAAGGGTCTCGACCAGAAAAGTCACCCATTCCTACTCTCCAGAGATGCTACCTGTCCCGCCTAGTTACTCCAGTATGTTGCGTCTATATTCAGCCCTGATCAAGAGTTCTTTATTGAAACCCATGAAGGGGACCGGGAAGGGATCTGGTTCCCAGAGAAGGCGAAGGAGATGGAGATGTTTAATATCTGTACAGAATGAAAGGAACGGTTGGACATTCGTTGAAAGTGTCCCGTTTGTTCAACTTTGCCTGTATTTTGGCATTGAATTGTGTTGTGTATTGCTGTAGGAAAGACAAAGGAGAGGGCCACAGAAGGCCGTGAAGGATCCTGTAACCTTGTTTCACCTTCCGACAAAAAAATGTGTTTGATTCCATTCGTATCCAAAGGTTTTAGATAAACGCAGCTGTATTTTGCTCATGTAATACCTTACTGAAGAAACACAAGAAATGATACGATACGAGGATAAGGCCTGTCTAGGTCTAGCGAACAATTGTGTCATCGCTATCTCGGTAACATCTCCCCAGGCCGCCGCTCCTCCCTCGGGCCAGGCCGCCCCGACCGGGCGCCGCTCCTCCCTCAGGCTGGGCCGCCCCGACCGGGCGCCGCTCCTCCCTCGCGCCAGGCCGCCCCGACCGGGCGCCGCTCCTCCCTCAGGCTGGGCCGCCCCGACCGGGCACCGCTCCTCCCTCAGGCTGGGCCGCCCCGACCGGGCACCGCTCCTCCCTCAGGCTGGGCCGCCCCGACCGGGCGCCGCTCCTCCCTCAGGCTGGGAACGCCGTACCTCCCCGAGCTCGGCCACTCCGACGGGAGCCCCGTTCCTTCCTCGGGCCGGCCGTCACAGCCCCTCACGAAAGCCCTGTTCCAGCCCCGAGCCGGGCCGTCCTCACGGGAGCGAGCTCAGTGCGAGTCCTGGCGGGCTCTGCCTCCTGAGCCTCGAGGTCGCCAGCTCCGCCATTAGGCCTCAGCGCAGACGGAGGCAGAGAAGGGGAATACGACAAAAAAGTCGCATTCCCCCGCAGGGAGTTACCCGTGCCCTGAGGTATTTTGACCAGGAATGGACGTTCCTGCTTTAACGTTGAGGGTGCAAATACGAATAATTATGTTGTCTGAAAGTACAGCATGGAAGCTGTAAAATTACATATGCATTATTATAGATTTAGGGGTCCAGAAATCATTGATGAATGTCTGAACCGACATCCCAATACAAATAAACTAATATCATATATTTATAATACCCTTTTAGATACTGACATTCCGTCATCAGAGTCATATAGACGAGCATGGGTGGATGAACTGGCTCAACCCATAATGAAAGACACATGGGGTGAAAGTTTACAATATGCACATCATAGCTCGTTAAACACTAAATATTCCTTAATGCAATTTAAAATATTACATAGATTACACTGTTCGAAGACAAAACCAAAAAAAATCTTCCCAAGTATTTCCCCTCTCTGAGGTAAATGTCAATGTGAAGAAGCAAATTCAACTCACACTTTTGTAACTTGTATAAAAATGCAAAATATTTGGACGGACATTTTAAAAATTATCTCTAAAGTTATCGATAATCAACTGGACCCAGATTTAAAATAAATAATATTAGGATTATCAGAACATTGCACAAACTTTACCATAAGCCAGAGACACTTTCTTGATTACAGTTTAATTACTGCGAAAAAATTAATGCCCAAATTTTGGGGAAAGAACAGCAACCCCCACAATTAAAATGTGGATTACGGAAATGACCGAGACCTTGCATTTGGAAAAAAATAAGATGAGTCTTAATTGACAAACCAGAACTATTGTTTTTAAATATGGTCTCCATTTATTCAATCTTTTTTAAAGTAAACAAAATTAAAGTCACAAATTGACTTAAGGGTTGGATGAACAACTATGCTCACATCTCCCGGATCCATCTCCATAAAGCTGTAGATGGGGAGAGAAGGGAGGAAGGGAGGGAAAGGGAGGGAGGGAGGGAGGGAGGGAGGGAGGGGGAACGGGAGGGAGGGCGGGAGGGAGAGGGAGGGAGGGAGGGAGGGAGGGAGGGCAGGGCGGCGGGAGGAAGGAGGAAGGGAGGAAGGGAGGGAGGGAGGGAGGAAGGGAGGAAAGGGAGGAATGGGGGACGGGAGGCCGGGGGAAGGGAGGGAGCGGAGGGCGGGCGGGAGGGCGGAAGGGGGCGGGCCGGATGCGGACAGGCCGGGAAGGTGAAGGCCGGAAGGCAGGCACGGAAGGGAGAGCGGAAGGAAGGGAGGGACGGGCGGAAGGGGGACAGGGAGGAAAGAGGGCCGGGAGGCCGGGCGGCAGGGAGGGCGGGAGGAGGGCGAGGGAGGGAGGGCGGGAGGGAGGGAGGGCAGGGAGGGCGGCGGGAGGGAGGGCTGAGGGGAGGGAGGGAGGGAGGGAGGGAGGGAGGGAGGCGAGGGAGGGAGGGAGGGTAGGGGAGGGAGGGAGGGAGGGGAGGGAGGGAGGGCGGGAGGGCGGGAGGGGAGGGGGAGGGAGGGAGGGAGGGAGGAGGGGGAGGAGGGAGGAGGGCGGGAGGGCGGGAGGGAGGCGGGAGGGAGGGAGGGAGGGAGGGAGGGAGGGAGGGCGGAGGGAGGGAGGGAGGGAGGGAGGGAGGGAGGGAGGGAGGGAGGGAGGGCGGGAGGGAGGGAGGGACGGGAGGAGGGAGGGAGGGAGGGAGGGAGGGAGGGGGTGGGGAGGGAGGGCTGGAAGGGAGGTAGGGAGGGAGGGAGGGAGGGAGGGAGGGAGGGAGGGAGGGAGGGAGGAGGAGGGGAGGAGGGGGAGGGAGGGAGGGAGGGAGCGGAGGGAGCGGGAGGGTAGCGGAGGGAGGAGGGAGGGAGGGAGGGAGGGAGGGAGGGAGGGAGGGAGGGAGGGAGGGAGGGAGGGAGGGAGGGAGAGGAGAGTAGAGAGAGGAGAGAGATGAGAGAGAGAGGAGCGGAGAGCGAGAAGAGAGAGAGAGCAGAGAGAGAGAGAGAGAGGAGAGGAGAGAGAGGGAGAGAGAAAGAGAGAAGAGGAAGACGAGAACGACAAAGAGATAAGAAAAGAAAAAGACCGAAAGAAAGAAGAAAGCGGAAGAAAGAAAGAAAGAAAGACACGAAAGAACGAAGAACAGAAAGTAGACACAGAAAAGAAGACGACAGAAAGAAAGAAAGACAACAAGAAAAGACACAGAACGAAACCGGACATACCCTACACTCACCTCCCACCCCACAAACCCTACTTCCCCTGCCAATCACCCTTCCTTCCCTTCCCTTCCATTCCCTTCCCTTCCCTTCCCTTCTCTTTTAATAAAACTATAAAATAAAAAAAAGAACTGATACGAGGATAAGGCCTGTCTAGGTCCAGCGTACGATTGTGTCATCGCTATCTCGGTAACATCTCCCCGCGTTTACCGGTGCCCTGAGGTATTTTGCCCAGGCTGGACTTTTCTGCTTCCACTGTAATTGTGCAAATACGAATAATTATTTTCTCAAGCACAGCATGGAGGCAGGCCCTTCGGCCCAACTTGCCAATGCCGAGCAGGATGTCCTCAATTACCTCTCTGGCAGCTCGTTGCATATACGTACCTGCTCTGCATGAGAAAAAATCGCCCCTTGTGTTCCTATTGAATCATTCGCCTCTCATATTAAACATACGTCCTCTGGTTATTGGTTCCCTTCCTCTGGGTAACAGACTCTACGCATTTATCCTTCATCTATTCCCTTCATGTCATCTCACTTCTCCGTATCCCACATCTATTTCTGTGTTATTCCACCTTCGCATCCATACCCCACATGCTAGGAGCAATACACAGAAGACAATGAACCTCTAAACCGGCACATCTTTGGGATGCGGGAGAAACTTGGGATGTGGGTGAACCCTGGAGTAAACCATGCGGTCACTGGGAGAGGATGCAAACTTCACACAAACAGCATCCTAAGTCAGGATTGAACCGTGGTCTCTGCCAATGTGAAGCAGTGGCTCTACCAGCTGCGCCGCTGTGCTGACCTTCCGATACCTCAATCAATTGGTCCATTCTTACATATTCAGCTGCTGCAAACCTTGAATATTCCTACAAATATTACATGCACGATTTTCCTATCACATGAATATACCGTCTACGCGGCATCTGCACCCAGGATGAGGTGTTCCAAACCAGGGCATCGGAGATGTCCTCATTCTTCAGGGAACGAGTTTCCCCATCTTCTACTATAGATGAGGCTCTCGCCAGGGTCTCTTCTATACCCGGTGACTCTGCTCGCACTCCCCATCTCCCCACTCGTAACAAGGGCAGTCCTCCTTGTCCTCAACTTCCACCCCACCAGCGGTCAATAAAAGAAATAATCCTCCAACATTTTCGCCACCTCGAATGGGATCCCACCACTGGCCACATCTTCCCATCTCCTCCCCTTTCGACTTTCCGCAGAGACGACTCGCTCCGTTACTCCCTGGTCAATTCGTCCTTTCCCATCCAAACCACTCCCTCTCCTGGCACTTTCCCTTGCAACCGCAGGAAATGCTACACTTGTCGCTTTACACCCCCCCCCCCCTTGACCCCATTCAAGGACCCATGCAGTCTTTCCAGGTGAGGCACAGGTTCAACTGCACCTCCTCCAACCTCCTCTATTGCATTCGCTGCTATAGGTGCCAGCTGCTCTACATCGGTGAGATCAAGCGTAAGCTTGTCGATCGCTTCGCCCAACACCTCCGCTCGGTTCGCAATAACCAACCTGATCTCCCGGTGGCTCAGCACATCAACTCCCCCTCCAATTCCGAATCCGACCATTCTGTCCGGGGCCTCCTCCATGGCCAGAGTGAGGCCCGTCGTAAATTGGAGGAACAGCACCTTATATGTCGCTTGGGTAGTTTACACCCCAGCGGTATAAACATTGAATTCTCCAATTTTAGGTAGTCCCTGCTTTCTCCTTCTTTCCCCTCCCCTTCCCAGCTCTCCCTCATTCTCCGCCTCTTCCTTCTTCTTCCTGCATCCCCCCCCCACCCTCACATCAGTCTGAAGAAGGGTTTAGACATGAAACGAGGCCTATTTCCTTCGCTCCATAGACGCTGCCTCACTCGCTGAGTTTCTCCAGCATTTTTGTCTACGTTGGATGGTCCAGCATCTGCAGTTCCTTCTTAAACTTAAAATAAACCGTTCCTGTCATTGTTTTTTTGTAATTGTAATTGTGTAGGAAACAAACTTCATGTGTCTGACGGATGAAAATGTTCGGCAACCAGGAGATCATTGTGAAGAAGGTTCTCAACCCGTAACGTCATGGAATGAATAAAAACGACTGAACGGAAAATCGCGAATCCGTCCTCATCAGATGCTCTGCATTTCATTCCTTCCGACAGCTCTGTTTTGACCGCAAACGCTTGTGACGACTTCCTCCTGGCTCTCTCAAGGCAATTACAAGAATGCATCCTTTACTGCGAATGTGTTTTTCGTAGCTGTTTCCCCAGCTTTGCTGAAATGTCCCCTGGAGGGGAAGTGGCGATGGACTCCATTCTTCCATTTTGCAGTTGGCTAAAGTTGTGAATAAAAAAATCATAACTGTAGCAATGTTACAGAATTTTGAGATTTTAAAAATCAAGTCTGCAATTTATCCCATCAGATAAAGCATAAAAATAAGTTTAATTTGACACCTAATTCACTTTCATATCTTCAGTATTAAAAAGGTTATGGCCATTTTCATTCTCGGAAATTAGCATATTGTTCTCTATTGATTTTCCATTGACTTAACACAAAGGTTGTGATCAAGGACAGTGAAATGGCCATAACTTTATTAAAAATTAAGAGAACAGAAATACATTTTCAGTTATTATAGATAGAAGCATTCTGAAACAAATATTAAACAATCTTACTTGGATGACCTGAAATTAAAGCATATAATTAGTTAGCTACCTTATTGTAGCTAATTCCAAAATTCAATTACCAGATCTAAACATCTATCCATTTCTTAAGAAAAGATTAACATTTTTAAATAGCCTAAGTGTCCAAAGAACATTCACACAAGAATTCACAATAACACATGATTTTTAAAACTAATTGACATTAATTTATAGGCCAAATGGAAGGGATTTCGTGTTCAATTGCTGTAAATTATTGGCCATTTAAATCAGCTTGCGAGTGGGTTTTTCTCGAACGCGATGGTTTGGAACGTTGCAATTGCGGTGGATTTGAAGCCCATATGCGGCGTGAAAAATACTGCGGGATTGAATGGGTCCTCAAGTCACGTATTCGCAACTTGAAATTTTGAATAAATGGATCTTAAGAAGCCCTTTTTAATGTAAAAATAAACAACCTACCTTGCCTTGTCCCCTACATAAGATCCGTCCCGTTGTCGGCGTTCGCGGTTTTAGAGGATGATTTTTAATCATCCTCTAAATAATATAACAATTAAATAACCCCTTTTAATTTGAAAATAGCTGCAGCGAACGAATTTCGCAGCGATTTTTTGTCAGCAACTAAGTAGGCTGAACTACATCGATTTCAACAGCGTAGAGAAAACGGCGTTTTAAACCCGCCCCACTCGCAAAGGCGCCAAAGTCGCGCACACGGGCAGCGGCAGAACTGCAGCGCCGCTGAAGGTACGTTTTGTAACATACCTAATAACTGACGCTAGAGTACAGGAATTTTACTTCGGAGTCACGTGAGTGACTACGTGAATAAAAGGCCGTCATCCCGCATGCGCGTATATATTACGTCGACGCATGAGCAACGACTGGCTGGCAAACGCGCTGCTCCTCGAGCGGTAAGTTTCAAATCCTAGACGGAAGTCTAAACTTACTTTTCAGGTTGTTCCTTGTTGCAGGAATCTGTGGTCGCAGAGTTTCCTGTTTGGATATAGTATACGGGAAAAACCAGGTTGGACAGCGGGGAAACCATTTGGACAGTGGTGACGCCGGCTACGGACCGCGGAAGTGCGGGTAGCGGGTGGCCGTCGGGTTTACTGCTCGAAGTCGCTGACAATGCGGTCAGCGACTCCCGATAGTTTTTTAATTCGGGCCGCGGGGTCTTTAGACCGCGGGTAGCCGTCGGGTTCGGTACATCGACTCACTGCCGGCACGGTCACCGACCCCGACCTCGGCAGCCCAAAAGAAGGGCAACTGTACGGAGTCGGTGAAGCCTGGGCTGGACGAGCCCGGCCAGAAGGGTTCCCCTCCGTCATTTTAGGATACGTCCTCGGACGTGTACCCATCCTGATATGGTCCACATATCAGGGCCATATCAGCACAGGTCCTCGTGGAACTACGGCAGCGCCTGTCTTCAGGGCTGCTTACTAATCTCCACTCAGTGGAGGGGAGTGCTAGGGGTTAGTGTGTGACTGACCCCATCCCTGGAAGAATGTCCAGGGCACATTCTACATTTATGAGTAAAAATACCAGAGTTCCCCTCACGTTACTAGGGGCAACATCACCCTTACGTCCTAAGGCAGTAGCATTTCTCTAAGCTGGTAGCATATACATATAGGTGCCATTAGGTCACGTTGTGACTATCATTACCAAAAGAGACATTTTATTATCAGTTACAACAATAATATGTGTAGTAGAATAGTAAGATTAAACGATAATTTACCAGTTTGAAGTTTGATCTTTATTTTATGATGAGTAACGATGAGCGATTATGTGAAGAAGGCATGCGCGTCAATCTTCAAAGCAGCGGTGTGAAGTCACAGATAAATAGTTGATGAACTGATAATAGTAATATTCGAGAACTAGCAACTACCAGCTGTATTTTTTGAGGAGGGTGGAAGCGGAGGGCACGTAATCGCTCATCGTCCAAAGTCTTAAACTGCCATGGCTGAGTTATTCCCATGAGTTAAACTGCCATGAGTTAAACTGCCATGGCTAAGTTATTCAATTATTCCCGGTGACCCTGTAAATAGGCACCAAAGTATAAGAACAACGTGATGTTATCCAACATTCACTAAACATAATGTCCCACAATATGTGATAGTGCCACACTCCGCATATCCAGAGGAACCAAATCATCTTCCTCCATGACTGCTGGTTCATATGCGGTGTGTACTGGCGTGCGCCAGTTGCTCCTGATTGGAGTCTGTTGGCGCGGGCTTAGCCCCGAAAAAGGCCTTTGGCTGCCTCTGTCGGCTCTTGAGATGGTACTAGCTACTGTAGACAACCTGCCGCTAGCAGAGGCATATGGGTGTTGCCGTCGGAAAGCTGGTGGAGCTCTTAGTAGTCCTACTGCTTTAGACTCATCGTCCAACTCTTTAATTTGTTTGGACAAATCTTCGCCAAATAAATAATTTGACTTACATAACCCCACAAACTTGGGTTTAAGTACCGGACGAATTGCGTTTTTTCTAAAACAATTTATTTTAAAATGCGCATTGCACATTAGGGCTATTGCGTCTTGTTGCACTTCTGTCAGGGAGGTTGCATCTACAGACCTGGTGAAGGCAGTGACACCAGCAGCAAGCAGACTCAAGATTCTTTGAAGTTATACTTCCTGAGTTTCAATGCCTCCTCCCATGTAACTCCAAATGGAGCTGTTAACGGTGGGAACCTTAAGCGAGGCGCAGTTGCTGGGTGTCTGGTACTTCATAGCTGTTTCCAGTATGACCTGTTCCTGGAGTTGATGGGAGGTCAGGTAATTTATACTGGCCGCTTGCTCATCGCTCAACGGCTCACTGATGAGAGACGGCATTGCAAATTTAGATACCATTGAGGGTACTTTATTTTCTTGCAGGTCTTGTGCTTCTGTCATAGCAGTGAAGGGTGAGCCCGCCCAGGGCTATTGACCTACACTCCCTTCTTCCGACAGGGAGATATAAGGCAGCCCTGCACCAGGCGCTGCTACGGATCTCTCAAGCCCGTGTTGATATAACTCCTGTTCCCGGAGTATGTCATGCTGGAGCAGTTTATGCATAAGCTGCTCCATGCGGGAAATTCGTCGGACGACGTTCCCTGTAGGGGGAGGCGATTCCTCCCGGCCGGACTCATCTGAGAAAACCGGCCTGTTAGTTTTGCTTGGCCTTCCCGACTATCGGGGTAATCAATGTGCCTTCCATAGGCGATGTGTCGGAAGTTGCTGGCTGTGCTACCGGCGACCGAGCGGGTGAGACCGACGGCCGTCCGCTAACCGCACTCCCGCGGTCTTCAATAGCGGTTCTCCCCGTGGTCCGTCTGATCTTCACCCTGGTTTTGCCCATAGGGTAAGTTCGCATCCTAAATGTAATACGGAAAACGAACAAACGACCGCCGGTAAAGTTTAAACTTACCTGGAGGTCTTTAAACTTACCGCTGGAGGAGCAACGCGCCTGCCTGCCAGTCGCGGCGCAATGCGTAGAGGTAATGACGCGCATGCGGGCTGACGGCCTTCTTCACGTAGTCACTCACGTGACTTCGACGTCAAATTGGACCTGCCATAGCGGTCTAGATCCTTGGCTTGGAAAGCGTTGTTGAGCTATACCTATCAGTCACCTGTGCGAGCTACACATGCTGGCGTCATGGTAATTATGCTCATTCAAGGGACTGTGGAAGATTCTTCCCCAAGACGCTGACCTTATTCATATCAATAATAATCAAACATAATAAAATACAAAAGGGCGTCTTCATTCATGGAAAAGATGCTCCACCATGATATACGCCAAGGAACGGAGTCATATCAGCACGAGTCTCGGGGGGCCGCGGCAGCGCCTGGTGCAGGGCTGCATTATATATCCCTCTCTGAGAAGGGGAGCGCAGGGAAGAAAAAGGGTTTCCCCTAATGAAAAAATAAATTAAAAAAAAGAGTGAGTGCCAAGCCTTGGGCATCTATGTCAGATAAGATTGCGATTCGTCGCAGTCAAAGAACGCTCCATCTTAAGGCATGTCAGAGAGCAGCTCCTGGTTCAGGGTTGCCATTCCTCCCACTCGGTTGAACGTAGTAATGGAGATGGTGCTGAAATACATGCACGCATGCCTGAGGCAGCTCCTGGCTCAGGTTGCATTAGTCCTCCAATTCGAATGTATAAAGGATGAAGATGGAGCCATATATAATATAAGACTATGGGAGATGGTGTCGCAAAACATGCTTGGTACAAAGGCATGCACAGACAACTTGAGGTATACGGATGGTGACACCTGGTTCAGGTACAATTACACCCACTCTAAAAAGAGTGCCTAAGGTTAGTATGGATTAACTCCAAACAAGAACCAGAATATGACTATGCGCCTGGGTCCCATGCTTAATACATAATGCACGACAATCGCATGAGGGGAAGTGGTGTGCTTTGCCTCTAAAATTGCTGCTCCGTCTGAGACGGACTAGCCACTATAAGAAAAGTTGGTCAGCAGCATCATCGACCTAATGGAAATTACAACATGAACAGAGTCTGCGAATAAAAATTCGTTGGAACTCCAGCAAAGGTAAGGGAGTTGGAGTTAGAGACACTGGTACGTAGGACGCATTATTTCACGCAGAGAGTGGTGAATCTCTGGAGCTCTCTGCCACAGAATGTAGTTGAGGCCAGTTCATTGGCTATATTTAAGAGGGAGTTAGATGTGGCCCTTGTGGCTAGAGGGATCAGGGGGTATGGAGAGAAGGCAGGTACGGGATACTGAGTTGGATGATCAGCCATGATCATATTGAATGGCGGTGCAGTCTCGAAGGGGCTATGTCTGAATGCATTATTAATGTTCACTCATCCTTGGTCAATTTATGCAGTGAGTGATGCATGGACGCGTTACACGGCATGAAATCACAGAGCTTCAAAAACTTCACGTAGTCACTCACGTGACTCCGAAGTAAAATAGTAAGATTAAACGAGAACGTACCAGTTTGAAGTGTGATCTTTATTTTCTGAGGAGTTACGTTGAGGGATTATGTGCCCTCCGCTCCCAACCCTCTCTCACAGATCAGCTGGTAGTTCTAGTTTCTCGAATCATACATCACCTTTTCCTTTAATTTTTATTGTAATGCTAAATATCTTCAAGCAAGGGACCACCACAAGAGAAGGCACAAAGTGCTGGAGTAACACAAAGGGTTCAGGCAGCATCTCTGGAGAACATCTATGGTGCACTTTGTGTCTATTTTTGTAATCCATGTTCTCCAGAGATGCTGCCTGTACCTGCTGAATTACTCCTGTACTTTTGTCTTTTTTTTGTGAACCTGCATCTGCAGTTCTTTGTTTCTACCACCAAAAGTGATTTCATCAGCTCATCACTTCCTCTGGCAAATCTACAGACATGTTTTATAGGCAACCAGAGAAAGTCAAGAGTCAAGACTGTTTCACCAGGTTAATTCCCAGGATGGCGAGACTGACATATGTTGAAAGAATGGATCGAATGGGCTTATATTCACTGGAATTTGGAATTTGGAAGGATGAGAAGGGATTCAAACAAGAGGACATGACTTGAGAATTAAGGGACAGAAGTTTAGGGGTAACATGAGGGGGAATTTCTTTACTCAGAGAGTGGTAGCTGTGTGGAATGAGCTTCCAGTGGAAGTGGTGGAGGCAGGTTCGATTTTATCATTTAAAAATAAATTGGATAGGTATATGGACGGGAAAGGAATGGAGGGTTATGGTCTGAGTGCAGGTAGATGGGACTAGGGGAGAATAAGTGTTCGGCACGGACTAGAAAGGCCGAGATGGCCTGTTTCCGTGCTGTAATTGTTATATGGTTATATGGTTATATGGTTATATGGTTATATAACTGTTATCTGTGATTTCACACCGCTGCTTTGCAGTTTGACGCGCATGCGGGCTGACGGCCTTCTATTCACGTAATCCCTCAACGTAACTCCTCATAAAATAAAGATCAAACTTCAAACTGGTCGTTTCTCGTTTAATCTCACTATTATATCAACGATAACGGGTTCCACTGTATGGCGCTTCGAAAGCAGCCTCGCCTACAATCTGTCTGTAATTTTTATCTTTTTTTTTGGCTATTTTTAGTTTGTTTAAAGGTTTGTGTTAAGGTTCCCTGGTTTGTTTAATGTGGGGTTGGGCGGTGGGGGATGTCGAGGAAATTATTTTTTCAATTTCATACCTTGCCGGAGATACGATTGTTTTTCGGATGGTATCGCCGGTCGCTCTGCGGCCTAACATCTTGGAGCTGGAGGCCTTGCTCTGGACTGACGTTGAGCCCCATCGCGGGGCATGGAGTTACCATCTGAGCCGATTCATCTCCTGGGATCGACGCTCCAACCGCGGCCTGCGGACTTTACCATCATGGATATCGCAGTCACGGGATAAGACGGTCGTCGGGAAGCTTCAAACGTCACACGACGTTCGCATAGCCCCGACCCGAGGTAGATAGCCCGGCTAGGGCGAGCCGAGATGCGCCCCCCCCCCCCCCCCCCCCCCCCCCCCCCCCCCACCGATGCAAGAGCTTGATCGCCCCGACGAGGAGGCCCGAAGTAAGACCGTCCCGTCAATGGAAGGTTAGAGGCCCCGACCGCTGGAGGATAAAGACGGGAGAGGTTGAACTTTTTTTCGCCTTTCATCACAGTGACGAATGCGGAGGCGTCACTGCGGTAGATATTCATGTTGCATGTATTTTGTGTGTTCTGTTGCTTTTTTTCGGTATTACTGTATGGTAAATTAAATTTCTCGTATGTTGCAAAACATACTTGGCGAATAGAGTATGGTTATGATTCGGATTATTATATTCTCGGTCTTTAATTAATGTTTCTGCTTTACTGCCCCGTTGAGACATTGGACGTGGGCCGAGGAACCGATGCACTGTGATGCCATAGCGCGGTGAGAACGGTATTCTGCATTCTGCATCTTCCTCTTTCCTCTCTGTATTGTACTTGAGTTGCAACTGATTGTGTGCTTGTTTTGTATATTCGATTTGTTTGGATAACTTGCAAAGAATGCTTTTCATTATAACTCGTTTTACGCGACAATAATAAACTAAAACTAAACCTGAACCTCCTTTCGCAGCAGAGAACAAGTGTCCATTTGCGGTGTGATATATGGGAATATTTATTTACGATTGAGATTATGAAGATCAAACGTGGTAATTCATTCCACTTGGCGAAGACATCTGTTGCTATGTTTGCAGGGCAACCTGGGAAAACGGCTCAAGGATTCAGATGCCACAGCTCAGGTATTACATTATACATTTGATTGGCCGGCTTCAGAGAAGGGATTGTTGCCGAGGCTGCAGTGAACGAAGGAAACGCATGGCACAGAATACAGTATGGATTTCTAGCACATAAATAACAGACTGGCTGGTTGAACTTAAAGTAGGTACGGCAGCAGGCCTGAATGGGAAGTCTAATGATTCTGAGCGGAAAGTTGGAGGAAATCGGAATACAGTGATTTTCGAAGGTCCGGAGAGTAAACATTGTTTCAGCTTTCTTCATATAGACGGAATGATAATGATGCAACTGTAGGTCCGTCTATCCACCTTTGGTGAGAAGGGTCGCTTTTGGAAATATTAGCATGGAAGAACGAGAATTCGTTAAGGCACAGCAGAGCGTATTTTACGAGCAAATTGTCTGTGACGAATTAAGCCGGTGTTCATGACCTAAGAGATGGGGTTGCTGGCTTTGCTGTCCACATGTTACACAAGGTATTCCAAAAGGATTTTACCAATTATTTAATCAACTGACGAGTCGTCAGAGATAGCGAACACACAGGAATACTGACATGAACATTGCATTCGCTAAGTAAAATAAACTATCTGCAGTGGCATCGTGTCAAACATGCAGGAAATATGCCCTACAGCCAAACGCCCATTCTGACAACGATGCCCATCTAAGCTACTCCCATTTACTCGCGTTTGATGCATGTCCCTCTGCGCATTTCCCGTTCGCACACAGCTATTTTAAAAGTTGTTGTGCTTGCCTCAAATAGATATTCTGGCAGCTCATTCAATATACTCGCCGCAATCTTTGTGAAGCGTTGTCCCTCAGGTTCTTATTAAATACATTCATCTTTAACCTTTATTGACTAGTTCTTGACTCCGTTACCCCGACCTATCTTTTTCCACTTATGATTTTGTACAACTCTATACTATCACCTCTCAGTCTCCTGCGCTGTAAGAAATAAAACCTAGCCTACCATATCCACTATGATATTTGTCAACGCTAAGGATGCATAATAGGTCCCCTTCTACCGAATATACCAACCGAATATCAATCAAATAAAACAAACATTTCGAAAACGATACCACTGTAATGAGCCGGATATGGAGAAATAAAAGAATGAGTACATAAAAGAGATTGAGAACCTTGTAACCTGTTGCCAAGGCAACACCATATCCCTCAATGAGGGCAGGACAAATGAGGTTGTGATTGACTTCAAGAAACGGAAGATTAGACACAGCCCAGTCAACGTTGCTGGTGCCGAAGCAGAGATAATCGATAGCTTCGAGTTTATCGGAATAAATGTCACCAGCCATTTGGCGTGGACCAGCCACATCAAAGCAGTAGCCAAGAAAGCACAAATGCCTCTATTTACTTCGAATGCCCAAGAGGTTAGGTATGTCCCCAATAACTCTCACTAACTCCCACTGATGCGCCGTAGAAAGCATCTTATCGGGATGTGTCACAGCCTGGTTTGGAAAAAGCTCCATGAAAATACACAAGAAATCGCAGGGAGTTGTGGATGTAGCTCAGATCAACATACACACCAATTCCCCTTGCATGCACTCCATCTACATTTCACACTGCCTCGGCTCACTCCCTGATCTCCCCTCTCCCATCTCCCAGATGTTTGAAAAATCATATCTCCACTTTCAGGATCAGTTTATTTCCAGCTGTCATCATCCGACTGAATGGTCTTTCACCAGCTAGAGTGCAGAGCTTACATCTTATCTAGCACATGGGAGACCTCTGAACTATTTTTTATCGGACTTCATCGGACCAGAATGTTAAATCTTGCACTAAATACTGTGCCCTTTATCCTGTATCTGTGCACTGTGGATAACTTGGTGGCATTTAAGTAAAGCCTTTCTTTTGAATGGATAGCACTGGATAACAAAAGCTTTTTCTTACCTCGATATAGGTGACAATAATGAACTAAACAAAATTACTAATCTTCTCCCCATATTCCAGGCCCTGGAGTGCCGGCAACATCCCCTTAAATATTTTCTGCTCTCTATCCATCTTAATAACATTTTACTTGTGAACAGAGTGTCCAAAGCTAATTGCATTATTTTACGCGAGGATTCACCAACCTCTCGCACAACCGTAACATAACCACCCTCCTCTTTTACTCTATACATTTCCTGAGGAAGGCCAGTGAAACAAAAACCTTTGGCAATATTTTTTTAACTGCTATGGCACTTCCGAGCAACTCTACAACAGACTCCATGAACTTCCCATTCACTGTAAAGATACTGCCCTTGTTTGAGTGAAACACAATGTTTAATTGCATTACAGTATATCAGCCAATCCTCAGTCACATTTGCCCAGCTGTAATTCCATCTTAATTGTTTATGATGCCCCAAAGCTCAGAGTTACTTGCAATCTTTCCAGTCGTGCCGTTTACATGCTCAAGTGAATTGTTTATAAAATAACTAATATCAATGGGCCCAAGACAGACGCCCAAAGCGCACGAAGTGCCATTAATCACATCGGTTTCTAGGGCGATCTGATCTTCCAGAGCAGGTAATCACGTGCAACTTCACCGAACGCCTTCTGGTAACTTACGTCTGTCACTCTAGATTCCGAAATTATACAGATTGACTGATGGGATAAGAAGGGGCAAGAGAGATAACATACAATTAGTTAAAGTAATTGGTTGATGCAACTTCCTGAGAATAATGAAGACAATACAGCATAGAATATGACGAACGAAAGGATGAATAGGTGCAGATGGATTTGTGTTTAATGCGGCGGAATTCATTGTGAATGGGCATGTACCTTAGGGAAATGGTAAAAATAGAAATGCTAGTTTTACAATTCCGGAGATGGGGTATAAAACAAAGAGATCAGTCTGAAGCTGAACAAAATATATTTTTCGGCTGAATTGGAAAAGTGAGTTCAAACTTCGTCATCACATTATCGAAAACATGTGATGGTTTGCGAGATGTTAAAAAAAACAGAGCTTGAGAAGGGTGCCCGATTCGAAAGAAACTGGTTAAAAAATAATTAGAGAGACTGTGCAGCTATTATTTGATGCAGTGAATGAACGACTGAAGGAGACGGCAGAGATGTAAGTGAAATTCCGAGCAGGCCAGACGGAATTGATAAAGGAAAACAGTTTAATTTGCTGTGCTGGTCCTAAATACCCAGCAGACAAAGTAA